>NW_025726070.1:0-157135 GCF_021461395.2 Schistocerca americana
AATTAACTATCATTTTTGCGTCGGATTCAATAATCTAAACTCACAGGGGAGCGACCATACGGTGCCCGAGGCAGCTATCAACCCTTGGAGACAAGTCGGTTGGAGGACGATGTATTGGATCGCGACGCAAAATGAGTGTCCCATCGTCATTAGAAGGCCCTGAACGTTACAATTAACTATCATTTATGCGTCGGATTCGAAAATCTACTCACAGGAGAAGTTCATACGGTGCTCTAGACAGCAATATCCCCTTCGAGACAAGTCCGCTGGAGGCCGATGTATTGAATCTCGACGCAATTTGAGAGTTCCATCGGCATTAGGAGGCCATGAACGTTACAATTAACTATCATTTTTGCGTCGGATTCGAAAATCTAGACTTACAAGAGAACGACCATAAGGTGCCCAAGGCAGCATTAGACCCTTGGAGACAAGTCGGCTGGAGGACGATGTATTGAATCTCGACGCAATTTGAGAGTTCTATCGTCATCAGGAGGCGCTGAACGTTACTATTCACTAACATTTTTGCGTCGGATTCGAAAATCTAGACTTACAAGACAACGACCATAAAGTGCCCGAGGCAGCATTAGATCCTTGGAGACAAGTCGGCTGGAGGACGATGTATTGGATCGCGACGAAATTTGAGTGTCCCTTCGTCATTAGGAGGCCCTGAATGTTACAATTAACTATCAGTTTTTCGTCGGATTCGAAAATCTAGACTCACAGGAGAACGACCATAAGGTGCCTGAGGCAGCATCACCCTTGGAGACAAGTCATCGGGAGGCCGATGTATTGAATCTCGACGCAATTTGAGTGTTCCATCGTCATTACATGGCCCTGAACGTTAGAATTAACTATCATTTTTGCGTCGGATTCGAAAATCTAGACTCACAGGAGAACGACCATAAGGTGCCCGAGGCAGCAATAGACCCTTGGAGACAAGTCGGCTGGTGGCCGATGTATTGAATCTCGACACAATTTGAGTGTTCCATCGTCATTACAAGGCCCTGAACGTTACAATTAACTATCATTTTTGCGTCGGATTCGAAAAATCTAAACTCACAGGAGAACGACCATAAGGTGCCCGAGGCAGCAATAGACCCTTGGAGACAAGTCGGCTGGAGGACGATGTATTGGATCGCGACGCAATTTGAGTCTTCTATCGTCATTAGGAGGCGCTGAACGTTACAATTAACTATCATTTTTGCGTCGGATTCGAAAATCTGGACTCACAGGAGAAGGACCATGTGGTGCCCGAGGCAGCGATATCCCCTTGGAGACAAGTCGGCTGGAGGCCGATGTATTGAATCTCGACGCAATTTGAGAGTTCTATCGTCATCAGGAGGCGCTGAACGTTACTATTCACAATCACTTTTGCGTCGGATTCGAAATTCTAGACTTACAGGAGAAGGATCATATGGTGCCCGAGGCAGCAACAGACCCTTGGAGACAAGTCGGCTGGAGGCCGATGTATTGAATATCGACGCAATTTGAGTGTTCCATCGTCATTAGGAGGCCCTAAACGTTACAATTTACTATAATTTTTGCGTCGGATTCGATAATCTAAACTCACAGGAGAACGACCATAAGGTGCCCGAAACAGCATTAGACCCTTGGAGACAAGTCGGCTGGAGGACGATGTATTGAATCTCGACGCAATTTGAGTGTCCCATCGTCATTACAAGGCCCTAAACGTTACAATTAACTATCATTTTTGCGTCAGATTCGATAATCTAAACTCACAGGAGAACGACCATAAGGTGCCCGAGGCAGCAACAGACCCTTGGAGACAAGTCGGCGGGAGGCCGATGTATTGAATCTCGACGCAATTTGAGTGTTCCATCGTCATTACAAGGCCCTGAACGTTACAGTTAACTATCATTTTTGCGTCGGATTCGAAAACCTAGACTCACAGGACAACGACCATAAGGTGCCCAAGGCAGCAATAGACCCCTGGAGACAAGTCGGCTGGAGGCCGATGTATTGAATATCGACGCAATTTGAGTGTTCCATCGGCATTAGGAGGCCCTGAACGTTATAATTAACTATCATTTTTGCGTCGGATTTGATAATCTAAACTCACAGGAGAACGACCATAGGGTGCACGAGGCAGCAATAGACCCTTGGAGACAAGTCGCCTGGAGGCCGATGTATTGAATCTCGACGCAATTTGAGTGTTCCATCGTCATTACAAGGCCCTGAACGTTACAATTAACTATCATTTTTGCGTCGGATTCGAAAATCTAGACTCACAGGAGAACGACCATAAGGTGCCCGAGGCAGCACTAGACCCTTGGAGACAAGTCGGCTGGAGGCCGATGTATTGAATCTCGACGCAATTTGAGTGTTCCATCGGCATTAGGAGGCCCTGAACGTTACAATTAACTGTCATTTTTGCGTCGGGTTCGAAAATCTAGACTCACTGGAGAACGACCATAAGGTGTCCGAGGCAGCAATAGACCCTTGGAGACAAGTCGGCTGGAGGACGATGTATTGAATCTCGACGCAATTTGAGAGTTCCATCGTCATTAGGAGGCTCTGAACGTTAAAATTAACTATCATTTTTGCGTCGGATTCGATAATCTAAACTCACAGGAGCACGACCATACGGTGCCCGAGGCAGCAACAGACCCTTGGAGACAAGTCGGCTGGAGGACGATGTATTGAATCTCGACGCAATTTGAGTGTTCCATCGTCATTACAAGGCCCTGAACGTTACAATTAACTATCATTTTTGCGTCGGATTCAAAAATCTAGACTCACAGGAGAACGACCATAAGGTGCCCGAGGCATCAATAGACCCTTGGAGACAAGTCGGCTGGAGGATGATGTATTGGATCGCGACGCAATTTGAGTCTTCTATCGTCATTAGGAGGCGCTGAACGTTACAATTCACTATCATTTATGCGTCGGATTCGAAAATCTAGACTCACAGGAGAGGCAGCGATCTCCCCTTGGAGACAAGTCGGCTGGAGGCCGATGTATTGAATCTCGACGCAATTTGAGTGTTCCATCGTTATTAGAAGGCCCTGAACGTTACAATTAACTATCATTTTTGCGTCGGATACGAAAATCTAGACTCACAGGAGAACGACCATAAGGTGCCGGAGGCAGCAATAGACCCTTGGAGACAAGTCGGCTGGAGGACGATGTATTGAATCTCGACGCAATTTGAGAGTTCCATCGTCATTAGGCGGCCTGAACGTTACAATGAACTATCATTTTGGCGTCGGATTCGTAAATCTAGACTTACAAGAGAACGACCATAAAGTGCCCGAGGCAGCATTAGACCCTTGGAGACAAGTCGGCTGGAGGACGGTGTATTGGATCGCGACGCAATTTGAGTGTTCCATCGTCATTAGGAGGCCCTGAATGTTACAATTAACTATCAGTTATGTGTCGGAATGGAAAATAGATATTCACAGGAGAAGGATCATATTGTGCCCGAGACAGCAATAGACCCTTGGAGACAAGTCGGCTGGAGGACGGTGTATTGGATCGCGACGCAATTTGAGTGTTCCATCGTCATTAGAAGGCCCTGAACGTTACAATTAACTATCATTTTTGCGTCGGATTCAAAAATCTAGACTCACAGGAGAACGACCATAAGGTGCCCGAGGCATCAATAGACCCTTGGAGACAAGTCGGCTGGAGGATGATGTATTGGATCGCGACGCAATTTGAGTCTTCTATCGTCATTAGGAGGCGCTGAACGTTACAATTCACTATCATTTATGCGTCGGATTCGAAAATCTAGACTCACAGGAGAGGCAGCGATATCCCCTTGGAGACAAGTCGGCTGGAGGCCGATGTATTGAATCTCGACGCAATTTGAGTGTTCCATCGTTATTAGAAGGCCCTGAACGTTACAATTAACTATCATTTTTGCGTCGGATACGAAAATCTAGACTCACAGGAGAACGACCATAAGGTGCCGGAGGCAGCAATAGACCCTTGGAGACAAGTCGGCTGGAGGACGATGTATTGAATCTCGACGCAATTTGAGAGATCTATCGTCATCAGGAGGCGCTGAACGTTACTATTCACTATCATTTTTGCGTCGGATTCTAAAATCTAGACTCACAGGAGAAAGATCTTATGGTGCCCGAGGCAGCAACAGACCCTTGGAGACAAGTCCGCTGGAGGCCGATGTATTGAATCTCGACGCAATTTGAGAGTTCCAACGGCATTAGGAGGCCATGAACGTTACAATTAACTATCATTTTTGCGTCGGATTCGATAATCTAAACTCACAGGAAAACGACCATAAGGTGCCCGAGGCAGCATTAGACCCTTTGAGACAAGTCGGCTGGAGGACGATGTATCGAATCTCGACGCAATTTGAGTGTCCCATCGTCATTACAAGGCCCTAAACGTTACAATTAACTATCATTTTTGCGTCGGATTCGATAATCTAAACTCACAGGAGAACGACCATAAGGTGCCCGAGGCAGCATCACCCTTGGAGACAAGTCGGCGGGAGGCCGATGTATTGAATCTCGACGCAATTTGAGTGTTCCATCGTCATTACATGGCCCTGAACGTTACAATTAACTATCATTTTTGCGTCGGATTCGAAAATCTAGACTCACAGGAGAACGACCATAAGGTGCCCGAGGCAGCAATAGACCCTTGGAGACAAGTCGGCTGGTGGCCGATGTATTGAATCTCGACGCAATTTGAGTGTTCCATCGGCATTAGGAGGCCCTGAACGTTACAATTAACTATCATTTTTGCGTCGGATTCGATAATCTAAACTCACAGGAGAACGACCATAAGGTGTCCGAGGCAGCAATAGACCCATGGAGACACGTCGGCTGGAGGCCGATGTATTGAATCTCGACGCAATTTGAGTGTTCCATCGTCATTAGGCGGCCCTGAACGTAACAATTAACTATCATTTTTGCGTCGGATTCGAAAATCTAGACTCACAGGAGAACGACCATAAGGTGCCCGAGGCAGCAATATACCCTTGGAGACAAGTCGGCTGGAGGACGATGTATTGGATCCCGACGCAATTTTAGTCTTCTATCGTCATTATGAGGCGCAGAACGTTACAATTCACTATCATTTTTGCGTCGGATTCGAAAATCTAGACTCACAGGAGAAGGACCATGTGGTGCCCGAGGCAGCGATATCCCCTTGGAGACAAGTCGGCTGGAGGCCGATGTATTGAATCTCGACGAAATTTGAGTGTTCCATCGTCATTACAAGGCCCCGAACGATACAATTAACTATCATTTTTGCGTCGGATTCGAAAATCTAGACTCACAGGAGAACGACCATAAGGTGCCCGAGGCAGCAATAGACCCTTGGAGACAAGTCGGCTGGAGGCCGATGTATTGAATCTCGACACAATTTGAGTGTTCCATCGGCATTAGGAGGCCCTGAACGCTATAATTAACTATCATTTTTGCGTCGGATTCGATAATCTAAACTCACAGGAGAACGACCATAATGTGCCCGAGGCAGCAATAGACCCTTGGAGACAAGTCGGCTGGAGGCCGATGTATTGAATCTCGACGCAATTTGAGTGTTCCATCGTCATTACAAGGCCCTGACCGTTACAATTAACTATCATTTTTGCGTCGGATTCGAAAATCTAGACTCACAGGAGAACCACCATAAGGTGCCCGAGGCAGCAATAGACCCTTGGAGACAAGTCGGCTGGAAGCCGATGTATTGAATGTCGACGCAATTTGAGTGTTCCATCGGCATTAGGAGGCCCTGAACGTTACAATTAACTATCATTTTTGCGTCGGATTCGAAAATCTAGACTCACAGGAGAACGACCATAAGGTGCCCGAGGCAGCAATAGACCCTTGGAGACAAGTCGGCTGGAGGACGATGTATTGAATCTCGACGCAATTTGAGAGTTCCAACGTCATTAGGCGGCCCTGAACGCTACAATTAACTATCATTTTTGCGTCGGATTCGAAAATCTAGACTTACAAGAGAACGACCATAAAGTGCCCGAGGCAGCATGAGATCCTTGGGGACAAGTCGGCTGGAGGATGATGTATTGGATCGCGACGCAATTTGAGTGTTCCATCGTCATTAGGAGGCCCTGAATGTTACAATTAACTATCAGTTTTCGTCGAATTCGAAAATCTAGACTCACAGCAGACGAACCATTTGGTGCCCGAGGCAGCAATATCCCCTTGGAGACAAGTCGGCTGGAGGACGATGTATTGAATCTCGACGCAATTTGAGTGTCCAATCGTCATTAGGAGGCCCTAAACGTTACAATTAACTATCATTTTTGCGTCGGATTCAATAATCTAAACTCACAGGGGAACGACCATACGGTGCCCGAGGCAGCTATCAACCCTTGGAGACAAGTCGGTTGGAGGACGATGTATTGGATCGCGACGCAAAATGAGTGTCCCATCGTCATTAGAAGGCCCTGAACGTTACAATTAACTATCATTTATGCGTCGGATTCGAAAATCTACTCACAGGAGAAGTTCATACGGTGCTCTAGACAGCAATATCCCCTTCGAAGCAAGTCCGCTGGAGGCCGATGTGTTGAATCTCGACGCAATTTGAGAGTTCCATCGGCATTAGGAGGCCATGAACGTTACAATTAACTATCATTTTTGCGTCGGATTCGAAAATCTACACTTACAAGAGAACGACCATAAAGTGCCCGAGGCAGCATTAGATCCTTGGAGACAAGTCGGCTGGAGGACGATGTATCGGATCGCGACGAAATTTGAGTGTCCCTTCGTCATTAGGAGGCCCTGAATGTTACAATTAACTATCAGTTTTTCGTCGGATTCGAAAATCTAGACTCACAGGAGGACGACCATAAGGTGCCTGAGGCAGCATCACCCTTGGAGACAAGTCATCGGGAGGCCGATGTATTGAATCTCGACGCAATTTGAGTGTTCCATCGTCATTACATGGCCCTGAACGTTACAATTAACTATCATTTTTGCGTCGGATTCGAAAATCTAGACTCACAGGAGAACGACCATAAGGTGCCCGAGGCAGCAATATACCCTTGGAGACAAGTCGGCTGGTGGCCGATGTATTGAATCTCGACGCAATTTGAGTGTTCCATCGGCATTAGGAGGCCCTGAACGTTACAATTAACAATCATTTTTGCGTCGGATTCGATAATCTAAACTCACAGGAGAACGACCATAAGGTGCCCGAGGCAGCAATAGACCCATGGAGACAAGTCGGCTGGAGGCCGATGTATTGAATCTCGACGCAATTTGAGTGTTCCATCGTCATTACAAGGCCCTGAACGTTACAATTAACTATCATTTTTGCGTCGGATTCGAAAATCTAGACTCACAGGAGAACGACCATAAGGTGCCCGAGGCAGCAACATACCCTTGGAGACAAGTCGGCTGGAGGCCGATGTATTGAATCTCGACGCAATTTGAGTGTTCCATCGGCATTAGGAGGCCCTGAACGTTACAATTAACTATCATTTTTGCGTCGGATTCGAAAATCTAGACTCACAGGAGAACGACCATAAGCTGCCCGAGGCAGCAACAAACCCTTGGAGACAAGTCGGCTGGAGGACGATGTATTGAATCTCGACGCAATTTGAGTGTTCCATCGTCATTACAAGGCCCTGAACGTTACAATTAACTATCATTTTTGCGTCGGATTCGAAAAATCTAAACTCACAGGAGAACGACCATAAGGTGCCCGAGGCAGCAATAGACCCTTGGAGACAAGTCGGCTGGAGGACGATGTATTGGATCGCGACGCAATTTGAGTCTTCTATCGTCATTAGGAGGCGCTGAACGTTACAATTAACTATCATTTTTGCGTCGGATTCGAAAATCTAGACTCACAGGAGAAGGACCATGTGGTGCCCGAGGCAGCGATATCCCCTTGGAGACAAGTCGGCTGGAGGCCGATGTATTGAATCTCGACGCAATTTGAGTGTTCCATCGTCATTACAAGGCCCTGAACGTTACAATTAACTATCATTTTTGCATCGGATTCGAAAATCTAGACTCACAGGAGAACGACCATAAGGTGCCCGAGGCAGCAATAGACTCTTGGAGACAAGTCGGCTGGAGGCCGATGTATTGAATCTCGACACAATTTGAGTGTTTCATCGGCATTAGGAGGCCCTGAACGTTATAATTAACTATCATTTTTGCGTCGGATTCGATAATCTAAACTCACAGGAGAACGACCATAAGGTGCCCGAGGCAGCAATAGACCCTTGGAGACAAGTCGGCTGGAGGCCGATGTATTGAATCTCGACGCAATTTGAGTGTTCCATCGTCATTACAAGGCCCTGAACGTTACAATTAACTATCATTTTTGCGTCGGATTAGAAAATCTAGACTCACAGGAGAACGACCATAAGGTGCCCGAGGCAGCAATAGACCCTTGGAGACAAGTCGGCTGGAAGCCGATGTATTGAATGTCGACGCAATTTGAGTGTTCCATCGGCATTAGGAGGCCCTGAACGTTACAATTAACTATCATTTTTGCGTCGGATTCGAAAATCTAGACTCACAGGAGAACGACCATAAGGTGCCCGAGGCAGCAATAGACCCTTGGAGACAAGTCGGCTGGAGGACGATGTATTGAATCTCGACGCAATTTGAGAGTTCCAACGTCATTAGGCGGCCCTGAACGCTACAATTAACTATCATTTTTGCGTCGGATTCGAAAATCTAGACTTACAAGAGAACGACCATAAAGTGCCCGAGGCAGCAATATCCCCTTGGAGACAAGTCGGCTGGAGGACGACGTATTGAATCTCGACGCAATTTGAGTGTCCAATCGTCATTAGGAGGCCCTAAACGTTACAATTAACTATCATTTTTGCATCGGATTCAATAATCTAAACTCACAGGGGAACGACCATACGGTGCCCGAGGCAGCTATTGACCCTTGGAGACAAGTCGGTTGGAGGACGATGTATTGGATCGCGACGCAAAATGAGTGTCCCATTGTCATTAGAAGGCCCTGAACGTTACAATTAACTATCATTTATGCGGCGGATTCGAAAATCTACTCACAGGAGAAGTTCATACGGTGCTCGAGACAGCAATATCCCCTTCGAGACAAGTCCGCTGGAGGCCGATGTATTGATTCTCGACGCAATTTGAGAGTTCCATCGGCATTAGGAGGCCATGAACGTTACAATTAACTATCATTTTTGCGTCGGATTCGAAAATCTAGACTTACAAGAGAACGACCATAAGGTGCCCAAGGCAGCATTAGACCCTTGGAGACAAGTCGGCTGGAGGACGATGTATTGAATCTCGACGCAATTTGAGAGTTCTATCGTCATCAGGAGGCGCTGAACGTTACTATTCACTATCATTTTTGCGTCGGATTCGAAAATCTAGACTCACAGGAGAACGACCGTAAGGTGCCCGAGGCAGCATTAGACCCTTGGAGACAAGTCGGCTGGAGGACGATGTATTGAATCTCGTCGCAATTTGAGTGCCCATCGTCATTAAAAGGCCCTAAACGTTACAATTAACTATCATTTTTGCATCGGATTCGATAATCTAAACTCACAGGAGAACGACCATAAGGTACCCGAGGCAGCAACACCCTTGGAGACAAGTCGGCGAGAGGCCGATGTATTGAATCTCGACGCAATTTGAGTGTTCCATCGTCATTACATGGCCCTGAACGTTACAATTAACTATCATTTTTGCGTCGGATTCGAAAATCTAGACTCACAGGAGAACGACCATAAGGTGCCCGAGGCAGCAATAGACCCTTGGAGACAAGTCGGCTGGTGGCCGATGTATTGAATCTCGACGCAATTTGAGTGTTCCATCGGCATTAGGAGGCCCTGAACGTTACAATTAACTATCATTTTTGCGTCGGATTCGAAAATCTAGACTTACAAGAGAACGACCATAAAGTGCCCGAGGCAGCAATAGATCCTTGGAGACAAGTCGGCTGGAGGACGATGTATTGGATCGCGACGCAATTTGAGTGTTCCATCGTCATTAGGAGGCCCTGAATGTTACAGTTTTTCGTCGGATTCGAAAATCTAAACTCACAGGAGAACGCCCATAAGGTGCCCGAGGCAGCAATAGACCGTTGGAGACAAGTCGGCTGGTGGCCGATGTATTGAATCTCGACGCAATTAGAGTGTTCCATCGTCATTACAAGGCCCTGAACCTTACAATTAACTCTCAGTTTCGCGTCGGATTCGAAAATCTACTCACAGGAGATGTTCATACGGTGCTCGAGACAGCAATATACCCCTTGGAGACAAATCGGCTGGAGGACGATGTATTGAATCTCGACTCAATTTGAGTCTTCTATCGTCATTAGGAGGCGCTGAACGTTACAATTCACTATCATTTTTGCGTCGGATTCGAGAATCTAGTCACAGGAGAAGTTAATACGGTGCTCGAGACAGCAATATCCCCTTGGAGACAAGTCCGCTGGAGGCCGATGTATTGAATCTCGACGCAATTTGAGAGTTCCATCGGCATTAGGAGGCCATGAACGTTTCAATTAACTATCATTTTTGCGTCGGATTCGAAAATCTAGACTTACAAGAGAGCGACCATAAGGTGCCCGAGGCAGCATTAGACCCTTGGAGACAAGTCGGCTGGAGGACGATGTATTGAATCTCGACGCAATTTCAGTGTCCCATCGTCATTACAAGGCCCTAAACATTACAATTAACTATCATTTTTGCGTCGGGTTCGAAAATCTAGACTCACAGGAGCACGACCATAAGGTGCCCGAGGCAGCAATAGACCCTTGGAGACAAGTCGGCTGGAGGCCGATGTATTGAATCTCGACGAAATTTGAGTGTTCCATCGGCATTATGAGGCACTGAACGTTAAAATTAACTATAATTTTTGCGTCGGATTCGAAAATCCAGACTCACAGGAGACGAACCATTTGGTGCCCGAGGCAGCAATATCCCCTTGGAGACAAATCGGCTTGAGGACGATGTATTGAATCTCGACGCAATTTGAGTGTTCCATCGTCATTAGGTGGCCCTGAATGTTACAATTAACTATCATTTTTGCGTCGGATTCGAAAATCTAGACTCACAGGAGAACGACCATAAGGTGCCCGAGGCAGCAATAGACCCTTGGAGACAAGTCGGCTGGAGGCCGATGTATTGAATCTCGACGCAATTTGAGTGTTCCATCGGCATTACGAGGCCCTGAACGTTAAAATTAACTATCATTTTTGCGTCGGATTCGAAAATCTACTCACAGGAGAAGTTCATACGGTGCTCAAGACATCAATATCCCCTTGGAGACAATTCCGCTGGAGGCCGATGTATTGAATCTCGACGCAATTTGAGAGTTCCATCGGCATTAGGAGGCCATTAACGTTACAATTAACTATCATTTTTGCGTCGGATTCAAAAATCTAGACTTTCAAGAGAACGACCATAAGGTGCCCGAGGCAGCATTAGACCCTTGGAGACAAATCGGCTGGAGGACGATGTATTGAATCTCGACGCAATTTGAGAGTTCTATCGTCATCAGGAGGCGCTGAACGTTACTATTCACTATCACTTTTGCGTCGGATTCGAAAATCTAGACTTACAGGAGAAGGATCATATGGTGCCCGAGGCAGCAACAGACCCTTGGAGACAAGTCGGCTGGAGGCCGATGTATTGAATATCGACGCAATTTGAGTGTTCCATCGTCATTAGGAGGCCCTAAACGTTACAAATTACTATAATTTTTGCGTCGGATTCGATAATCTAAACTCACAGGAGAACGACCATAAGGTGCCCGAGGCAGCATTAGACCCTTGGAGACAAGTCGGCTGGAGGACGATGTATTGAATCTCGACGCAATTTGAGTGTTCCATCGTCATTACAAGGCCCTGAACGTTACAGTTAACTATCATTTTTGCGTCGGATTCGAAAACCTAGACTCACAGGACAACGACCATAAGGTGCCCGAGGCAGCAATAGACCCCTGGAGACAAGTCGGCTGGAGACCGATGTATTGAAGATCGACGCAATTTGAGTGTTCCATCGGCATTAGGAGGCCCTGAACGTTATAATTAACTATCATTTTTGCGTCGGATTCGATAATCTAAACTCACAGGAGAACGACCATAGGGTGCCCGAGGCAGCAATAGACCCTTGGAGACAAGTCGGATGGAGGCCGATGTATTGAATCTCGACGCAATTTGAGTGTTCCATCGTCATTACAAGGCCCTGAACGTTACAATTAACTATCATTTTTGCGTCGGATTCGAAAATCTAGACTCACAGGAGAACGTCCATAAGGTGCCCGAGGCAGCACTAGACCCTTGGAGACAAGTCGGCTGGAGGCCGATGTATTGAATCTCGACGCAATTTGAGTGTTCCATCGGCATTAGGAGGCCCTGAACGTTACAATTAACTATCATTTTTGCGTCGGATTCGAAAATCTAGACTCACAGGAGAACGACCATAAGGTGCCCGAGGCAGCAATAGACCCTTGGAGACAAGTCGGCTGGTGGCCGATGTATTGAATCTCGACGCAATTTGGGTGTTCCATCGGCATTAGGAGGCCCTGAACGTTACAATTAACTATCATTTTTGCGTCGGATTCGAAAATCTAGACTTACAAGAGAACGACCATAAAGTGCCCGAGGCAGCAATAGATCCTTGGAGACAAGTCGGCTGGAGGACGATGTATTGGATCGCGACGCAATTTGAGTGTTCCATCGTCATTAGGAGGCCCTGAATGTTACAGTTTTTCGTCGGATTCGAAAATCTAAACTCACAGGAGAACGCCCATAAGGTGCCCGAGGCAGCAATAGACCGTTGGAGACAAGTCGGCTGGTGGCCGATGTATTGAATCTCGACGCAATTAGAGTGTTCCATCGTCATTACAAGGCCCTGAACCTTACAATTAACTCTCAGTTTCGCGTCGGATTCGAAAATCTACTCACAGGAGATGTTCATACGGTGCTCGAGACAGCAATATACCCCTTGGAGACAAATCGGCTGGAGGACGATGTATTGAATCTCGACTCAATTTGAGTCTTCTATCGTCATTAGGAGGCGCTGAACGTTACAATTCACTATCATTTTTGCGTCGGATTCGAAAATCTAGTCACAGGAGAAGTTAATACGGTGCTCGAGACAGCAATATCCCCTTGGAGACAAGTCCGCTGGAGGCCGATGTATTGAATCTCGACGCAATTTGAGAGTTCCATCGGCATTAGGAGGCCATGAACGTTTCAATTAACTATCATTTTTGCGTCGGATTCGAAAATCTAGACTTACAAGAGAGCGACCATAAGGTGCCCGAGGCAGCATTAGACCCTTGGAGACAAGTCGGCTGGAGGACGATGTATTGAATCTCGACGCAATTTGAGTGTCCCATCGTCATTACAAGGCCCTAAACATTACAATTAACTATCATTTTTGCGTCGGGTTCGAAAATCTAGACTCACAGGAGCACGACCATAAGGTGCCCGAGATAGCAATAGACCCTTGGAGACAAGTCGGCTGGAGGCCGATGTATTGAATCTCGACGAAATTTGAGTGTTCCATCGGCATTATGAGGCAGTGAACGTTAAAATTAACTATAATTTTTGCGTCGGATTCGAAAATCCAGACTCACAGGAGACGAACCATTTGGTGCCCGAGGCAGCAATATCCCCTTGGAGACAAATCGGCTTGAGGACGATGTATTGAATCTCGACGCAATTTGAGTGTTCCATCGTCATTAGGTGGCCCTGAATGTTACAATTAACTATCATTTTTGCGTCGGATTCGAAAATCTAGACTCACAGGAGAACGACCATAAGGTGCCCGAGGCAGCAATAGACCCTTGGAGACAAGTCGGCTGGAGGCCGATGTATTGAATCTCGACGCAATTTGAGTGTTCCATCGGCATTACGAGGCCCTGAACGTTAAAATTAACTATCATTTTTGCGTCGGATTCGAAAATCTACTCACAGGAGAAGTTCATACGGTGCTCAAGACATCAATATCCCCTTGGAGACAATTCCGCTGGAGGCCGATGTATTGAATCTCGACGCAATTTGAGAGTTCCATCGGCATTAGGAGGCCATTAACGTTACAATTAACTATCATTTTTGCGTCGGATTCTAAAATCTAGACTTTCAAGAGAACGACCATAAGGTGCCCGAGGCAGCATTAGACCCTTGGAGACAAATCGGCTGGAGGACGATGTATTGAATCTCGACGCAATTTGAGAGTTCTATCGTCATCAGGAGGCGCTGAACGTTACTATTCACTATCACTTTTGCGTCGGATTCGAAAATCTAGACTTACAGGAGAAGGATCATATGGTGCCCGAGGCAGCAACAGACCCTTGGAGACAAGTCGGCTGGAGGCCGATGTATTGAATATCGACGCAATTTGAGTGTTCCATCGTCATATGGAGGCCCTAAACGTTACAAATTACTATAATTTTTGCGTCGGATTCGATAATCTAAACTCACAGGAGAACGACCATAAGGTGCCCGAGGCAGCATTAGACCCTTGGAGACAAGTCGGCTGGAGGACGATGTATTGAATCTCGACGCAATTTGAGTGTTCCATCGTCATTACAAGGCCCTGAACGTTACAGTTAACTATCATTTTTGCGTCGGATTCGAAAACCTAGACTCACAGGACAACGACCATAAGGTGCCCGAGGCAGCAATAGATCCCTGGAGACAAGTCGGCTGGAGGCCGATGTATTGAATATCGACGCAATTTGAGTGTTCCATCGGCATTAGGAGGCCCTGAACGTTATAATTAACTATCATTTTTGCGTCGGATTCGATAATCTAAACTCACAGGAGAACGACCATAGGGTGCCCAAGGCAGCAATAGACCCTTGGAGACAAGTCGGCTGGAGGCCGATGTATTGAATCTCGACGCAATTTGAGTGTTCCATCGTCATTACAAGGCCCTGAACGTTACAATTAACTATCATTTTTGCGTCGGATTCGAAAATCTAGACTCACAGGAGAACGACCATAAGGTGCCCGAGGCCGCACTAGACCCTTGGAGACAAGTCGGCTGGAGGCCGATGTATTGAATCTCGACGCAATTTGAATGTTCCATCGGCATTAGGAGGCCCTGAACGTTACAATTAACTATCATTTTTGCGTCGGGTTCGAAAATCTAGACTCACAGGAGAACGACCATAAGGTGTCCGAGGCAGCAATAGACCCTTGGAGACAAGTCGGCTGGAGGACGATGTATTGAATCTCGACGCAATTTGAGAGTTCCATCGTCATTAGGCGGCCCTGAACGTTACAATTAACTATCATTTTTGCGTCGGATTCGAAAATCTAGACTTACAAGAGAACGACCATAAGGTGCCCGAGGCATCAATAGACCCTTGGAGACAAGTCGGCTGGAGGACGATGTATTGAATCTCGACGCAATTTGAGAGTTCCATCGTCATTAGGCGGCCCTGAACGTTACAATTAACTATCATTTTTGCGTCAGATTCGATAATCTAAACTCACAGGAGAACGACCATAAGGTGCCCGAGGCATCAATAGACCCTTGGAGACAAGTCGGCTGGAGGACGATGTATTGAATCTCGACGCAATTTAAGAGTTCTATCGTCATCAGGAGGCGCTGAACGTTACTATTCACTATCACTTTTGCGTCGGATTCGAAATTCTAGACTTACAGGAGAAGGATCATATGGTGCCCGAGGCAGCAACAGACCCTTGGAGACAAGTCGGCTGGAGGCCGATGTATTGAATATCGACGCAATTTGAGTGTTCCATCGTCATTAGGAGGCCCTAAACGTTACAATTTACTATAATTTTTGCGTCGGATTCGATAATCTAAACTCACAGGAGAACGACCATAAGGTGCCCGAAACAGCATTAGACCCTTGGAGACAAGTCGGCTGGAGGACGATGTATTGAATCTCGACGCAATTTGAGTGTCCCATCGTCATTACAAGGCCCTAAACGTTACAATTAACTATCATTTTTGCGTCAGATTCGATAATCTAAACTCA
This sequence comes from Schistocerca americana, assembly GCF_021461395.2. Taxonomy (NCBI): domain Eukaryota; kingdom Metazoa; phylum Arthropoda; class Insecta; order Orthoptera; family Acrididae; genus Schistocerca; species Schistocerca americana. The sequence continues at coordinate 15,930 of NW_025726070.1, forward strand.
CAGGAGAACGACCATAAGGTGCCCGAGGCAGCAACAGACCCTTGGAGACAAGTCGGCGGGAGGCCGATGTATTGAATCTCGACGCAATTTGAGTGTTCCATCGTCATTACAAAGCCCTGAACGTTACAGTTAACTATCATTTTTGCGTCGGATTCGAAAACCTAGACTCACAGGACAACGACCATAAGGTGCCCAAGGCAGCAATAGACCCCTGGAGACAAGTCGGCTGGAGGCCGATGTATTGAATATCGACGCAATTTGAGTGTTCCATCGGCATTAGGAGGCCCTGAACGTTATAATTAACTATCATTTTTGCGTCGGATTTGATAATCTAAACTCACAGGAGAACGACCATAGGGTGCACGAGGCAGCAATAGACCCTTGGAGACAAGTCGGCTGGAGGCCGATGTATTGAATCTCGACGCAATTTGAGTGTTCCATCGTCATTACAAGGCCTGAACGTTACAATTAACTATCATTTTTGCGTCGGATTCGAAAATCTAGACTCACAGGAGAACGACCATAAGGTGCCCGAGGCAGCACTAGACCCTTGGAGACAAGTCGGCTGGAGGCCGATGTATTGAATCTCGACGCAATATGAATGTTCCATCGGCATTAGGAGGCCCTGAACAATACAATTAACTATCATTTTTGCGTCGGGTTCGAAAATCTAGACTCACTGGAGAACGACCATAAGGTGTCCGAGGCAGCAATAGACCCTTGGAGACAAGTCGGCTGGAGGACGATGTATTGAATCTCGACGCAATTTGAGAGTTCCATCGTCATTAGGCGGCCCTGAACGTTACAATTAACTATCATTTTTGCGTCGGATTCGAAAATCTAGACTTACAAAAGAACGACCATAAGGTGCCCGAGGCATCAATAGACCCTTGGAGACAAGTCGGCTGGAGGACGATGTATTGAATCTCGACGCAATTTGAGAGTTCCATCGTCATTAGGAGGCTCTGAACGTTAAAATTAACTATCATTTTTGCGTCGGATTCGATAATCTAAACTCACAGGAGCACGACCATACGGTGCCCGAGGCAGCAACAGACCCTTGGAGACAAGTCGGCTGGAGGACGATGTATTGAATCTCGACGCAATTTGAGTGTTCCATCGTCATTACAAGGCCCTGAACGATACAATTAACTATCATTTTTGCGTCGGATTCAAAAATCTAGACTCACAGGAGAACGACCATAAGGTGCCCGAGACATCAATAGACCCTTGGAGACAAGTCGGCTGGAGGATGATGTATTGGATCGCAACGCAATTTGAGTCTTCTATCGTCATTAGGAGGCGCTGAACGTTACAATTCACTATCATTTATGCGTCGGATTCGAAAATCTAGACTCACAGGAGACGCAGCGATATCCCCTTGGAGACAAGTCGGCTGGAGGCCGATGTATTGAATCTCGACGCAATTTGAGTGTTCCATCGTTATTAGAAGGCCCTGAACGTTACAATTAACTATCATTTTTGCGTCGGATACGAAAATCTAGACTCACAGGAGAACGACCATAAGGTGCCGGAGGCAGCAATAGACCCTTGGAGACAAGTCGGCTGGAGGACGATGTATTGAATCTCGACGCAATTTGAGAGTTCCATCGTCATTAGGAGGCCCTAAACGTTACAATTAACTATCATTTTTGCGTCGGATTTGATAATCTAAACTCACAGGGGAACGACCATACGGTGCCCGAGGCAGCTATTGACCCTTGGAGACAAGTCGGTTGGAGGACGATGTATTGGATCGCGACGCAAAATGAGTGTTCCATTGTCATTACAAGGCCCTGAACGTTACAATTAACTATCATTTTTGCGTCGGATTCGAAAATCTAGACTCACAGGAGAACGACCATAAGGTGCCCGAGGCAGCAATAGACCCTTGGAGACAAGTCTGCTGGAGGCCGATGTATTGAGTCTCGACGCAATTTGAGTGTTCCATCGGCATTAGGAGGCCCTGAACGTTAAAATTAACGATCATTTTTGCGTCGGATTCGAAAATCTAGACTCACAGGAGAAAGTTCATATTGTGCCCGAGACAGCAATATCCCCTTGGAGACAAGTCGGTTGGAGGACGATGTATTGAATCTCGATGCAATTTGAGTGTTCCATCGACATTAGAAGGCCCTGAACGTTACAATTAACTATCATTTTTGCGTCGGATTCGAAAATCTAGACTCACAGGAGAAGGACCATGAGGTGCCCGAGGCAGCGATATCCCCTTGGAGACAAGTCGGCTGGAGGCCGATGTATTGAATCTCGACGCAATTTCAGTATTCCATCGTCATTAGAAGGCCCTGAACGTTATAAAATTAACAATCACTTTTGCGTTGGATACGAAAATCTAGACTCACAGGAGAACGACCATAAGGTGCCCGAGGCACCAATAGACCCTTGGAGACAAGTCGGCTGGAGGACGATGTATTGAATCTCGACGCAATTTGAGAGTTCCTTCGTCATTAGGCGGCCCTGATCGTTACAATTAACTATCATTTTGGCGTCGGATTCGTAAATCTACACTTACAAGAAAACGACCATAAAGTGCCCGAGGCAGCATTAGACCCTTGGAGAAAAGTCGGCTGGAGGACGATGTATTGGATCGCGACGCAATTTGAGTGTTCCATCGTCATTAGGAGGCCCTGAATGTTACAATTAACTATCAGTTTTTCGTCGGATTCGAAAATCTAGACTCACAGCAGACGAAACATTTGGTGCCCGAGGCAGCAATATCCCCTTGGAGACAAATCGGCTGGAGGACGATGTATTGAATCCCGACGCAATTTGAGTCTTCTATCGTCATTAGGAGGCGCTGAACGTTACAATTCACTATCACTTTTGCGTCGGATACGAAAATCTAGACTCTCAGGAGAACGACCATAAGGTGCCCGAGGCAGCAATAGACCCTTGGAAACAAGTCGGCTGGAGGACGATGTATTGAATCTCGACGCAATTTGAGTGTCCGATCGTCATTAGGAGGCCCTAAACGTTACAATTAACTATCATTTTTGCGTCGGATTCGATATTCTAAACTCACAGGGGAACGACCATACGGTGCCCGAGGCAGCCATTGTCCCTTGGAGACAAGTCGGTTGGAGGACGATGTATTGGATCGCGACGCAAAATGAGTGTTCCATCGTCATTAGGAGGCCCTGAATGATACAATTAACTATCAGTTTTTCGTCGGATTCGAAAATCTAAACTCACAGGAGTACGACCATAAGATGCCCGAGGCAGCAATAGACCGTTGGAGACAAGTCGGCTGGAGGCCGATGTATTGAATCTCGACGCAATTTGAGTGTTCCATCGTCATTACAAGGACCTGAACCTTACAATTAACTATCAGTTTCGCGTCGGATTCGAAAATCTACTCACAGGAGAAGTTCTTACGGTGCTCGAGACAGCAATATACCCCTTGGAGACAAATCGGCTGGAGGACGATGTATTGAATCTCGACGCAATTTGAGTCTTCTATCGTCATTAGGAGGCGCTGAACGTTACAATTCAGTATCATTTTTGCGTCGGATTCGAAAATCTAGACTCACAGGAGAACGACCATAAGGTGCCGGAGGCAGCAATAGACCCTTGGAGACAAGTCGCCTGGATGACGATGTATTGAATCTCGACGCAATTTGAGAGTTCCATCGTCATTAGGCGGCCCTGAACGTTACAATGAACTATCATTTTGGCGTCGGATTCGTAAATCTAGACTTACAAGAGAACGACCATAAAGTGCCCGAGGCAGCATTAGACCCTTGGAGACAAGTCGGCTGGAGGACGGTGTATTGGATCGCGACGCAATTTGAGTGTTCCATCGTCATTAGGAGGCCCTGAATGTTACAATTAACTATCAGTTATGTGTCGGAATGGAAAATAGATACTCACAGGAGAAGGATCATATTGTGCCCGAGACAGCAATATCCCCTTGGAGACAAGTCGGCTGGAGGACGATGTATTGAATCTCGACGCAATTTGAGTGTCCCATCGTCATTAGGAGGCCCTAAACGTTACAATTAACTATCATTTTTGCGTCGGATTCGATAATCTAAACTCACAGGGGAACGACCATACGGTGCCCGAGGCAGCTATTGACCCTTGGAGACAAGTCGGCTGGAGGACGATGTATTGGATCGCGACGCAAAATGAGTGTTCCATTGTCAATACAAGGCCCTGACCGTTACAATTAACTATCATTTTTGCGTCGGATTCGAAAATCTACACTCACAGGAAAACGACCATAAGGTGCCCGAGGCAGCAATAGACCCTTGGAGACAAGTCTGCTGGAGGCCGATGTATTGAATCTTGACGCAATTTGAGTGTTCCATCGGCATTAGGAGGCCCTGAACGTTAAAATTAAGGATCATTTTTGCGTCGGATTCGAAAATCTAGACTCACAGGAGAAAGATCATATTCTGCCCGAGTCAGCATTAGACCCTTGGAGAAAAGTCGGCTGGAGGACGATGTATTGGATCGCGACGCAATTTGAGTGTTCCATCGTCATTAGGAGGCCCTGAATGTCACAATTAACTATCAGTTTTTCGTCGGATTCGAAAATCTAGACTCACAGCAGACGAACCATTTGGTGCCCGAGGCAGCAATATCCCCTTGGAGACAAATCGGCTGGAGGACGATGTATTGAATCCCGACGCAATTTGAATCTTCTATCGTCATTAGAAGGCGCTGAACGTTACAATTCACTATCATTTTTGCGTCGTATTCGAAAATTTACACTCACAGGACAACGACCATAAGGTCCCCGAGGCAGCAATAGACCCCTGGATACAAGTCGGCTGGAGGCCGATGTATTGAATCTCGACGCAATTTGAGTGTTCCATCGGCATTAGGAGGCCCTGAACGTTATAATTAACTATCATTTTTGCGTCGGATTCGATAATCTAAACTTACAGGAGAACGACCATAAGGTGCCCGAGGCAGCAATAGACCCTTGGAGACAAGTCGGCTGGAGGCCGATGTATTGAATCTCGACGCAATTTGAGTGTTTCATCGTCATTACAAGGCCCTGAACGTTACAATTAACTATCATTTTTGCGTCGGATTCGAAAATCTAGACTCACAGGAGAACGACCATAAGGTGCCCGAGGCTGCAATAGACCCTTGGAGTCAAGTCGGCTGGAGGCCGATGTATTGAATCTCGACGCAATTTGAGTGTTCCATCGGCATTAGAAGGCCCTGAACGTTACAATTAACTATCATTTTTGCGTCGGGTTCGAAAATCTAGACTCACAGGAGAACGACCATAAGGTGCCCGAGGCAGCAATAGACCCTTGGAGACAAGTCGGCTGGAGGACGATGTATTGAATCTCGACGCAATTTGAGAGTTAGATCGTCATTAGGCGGCCCTAAACGTTACAATTAACTATCATCTTTGCGTCGGATTCGAAAATCTAGACTTACAAGAGAACGACCATAAAGTGCCCCAGGCAGCATTAGATCCTTGGAGACAAGTCGGCTGGAGGACGATGTATTGGATCGCGACGCAATTTGAGTGTTCCATCGTCATTAGGAGGCCCTGAATGTTACAATTAACTATCATTTTTGCGTCGGAATCGAAAATCTAGACTCACAGGAGAACGACCATAAGGTGCCCGAGGCAGCAATAGACCCTTGGAGACAAGTCGGCTGGAGGACGATGTATTGAATCTCGACGCAATTTGAGAGTTAGATCGTCATTAGGCGGCCCTGAACGTTACAATTAACTATCATTTTTGCGTCGGATTCGAAAATCTAGACTTACAAGAGAACGACCATAAAGTGCCCCAGGCAGCATTAGATCCTTGGAGACAAGTCGGCTGGAGGACGATGTATTGGATCGCGACGCAATTTGAGTGTTCCATCATCATTAGGAGGCCCTGAATGTTACAATTAACTATCATTTTTGCGTCGGAATCGAAAATCTAGACTCACAGGAGAACGACCATAAGGTGCCCGAGGCAGCAATAGACCCTTGGAGACAAGTCGGCTGGAGGCCGATGTATTGAATCTCGACGCAATTTGAGTGTTCCATCGTCATTACAAGGCCCTGAACGTTACAAATAACTATCATTTTTGCGTCGGATTCGAAAATCTAGACTCACAGGAGAAAGATCATATTGTGCCCGAGACAGCAATCTCCCCTTGGAGACAAGTCGGCTGGAGGGCGATGTATTGAATCTCGACGCAATTTGAGTGTTCCATCGTCATTACAAGGCCCTGAACGTTACAATTAACTATGATTATTGCGTCGGATTCGAAAATCTAGACTCACAGGATAACGACCATTAGGTGCCCGAGGCAGCAATAGACCGTTGGAGACAAGTCGGCTGGAGGCCGATGTATTGAATCTCGACGCAATTTGAGTGTTCCATCGGCATTAGGAGGCCCTGAACGTTACAATTAACTATCATTTTTGCGTCGGATTCGAAAATCTAGACTCACAGGAGAACGACCATAAGGTGCCCGAGGCAGCAATAGACCCTTGGAGACAAGTCGGCTGGTGGCCGATGTATTGAATCTCGACGCAATTTGAGTGGTTCATCGGCATTAGGAGGCCCTGAACGTTACAATTAACTATCATTTTTGCGTCGGATTCGATTATCTAAACTCACAGGAGAACGACCATAAGGTGCCCGAGGCAGCAACACACCCTTGGAGACAAGTCGGCTGAAGGACGATGTAATGAATCTCGACGCAATTTGAGTGTTCCATTGTCATTACGAGGCCCTGAACGTTACAATTAACTATCATTTTTGCGTCGGATTCGAAAATCGAGACTCACAGGAGAACGACCATAAGGTGCCCGAGGCAGCAATATACCATTGGAGACAAGTCGGATGGAGGCCGATGTATTGAATCTCGACGCAATTTGAGTGTTCCATCGGCATTAGGAGGCCCTGAACGTTACAATTAACTATCATTTTTGCGTCGGATTCGATGATCTAAACTCACAGGAGAACGACCATAAGCTGCCCGAGGCAGCAACACACCCTTGGAGATAAGTCGGCTGAAGGACGATGTAATGAATCACGACGCAATTTGAGTGTTCCATTGTCATTACAAGGCCCTGAACGTCACAATTAACTATCATTTTTGCGTCGGATTCGAAAATCGAGACTCACAGGAGAACGACCATAAGGTGCCCGAGGCAGCAATAGACCCTTGGAGCCAAGTCGGCTGGAGGACGATGTATTGAATCTCGACGCAATTTGAGAGTTCCAACGTCATTAGGCGGCCCTGAACGTTACAATTAACTATCATTTTTGCGTCGGATTAGAAAATCTAGACATACAAAACAACGACCATAAAGTGCCCGAGGCAGCATTAGATCCTTGGAGACAAGTCGGCTGGAGGACGATGTATTGGATGGCGACGCAATATGAGTGTTCCTTCGTCATTAGGAGGCTCTGAATGTTACAATTAACTATCAGTTTTTCGTCGGATTCGAAAATCTAGACTCACAGGAGAACGACCATAAGGTGCCTGAGGCAGCATCACCCTTGGAGACAAGTCGTTGTGAGGCCGATGTATTGAGTCTCGACGCAATTTGACTGTTCCATCGTCATTACAAAGCCCTGAACGTTACTATTAACTATCATTTTCGCGTCGGAATCGAAAATCTAGACTCACAGGAGAACTACCATAAGGTGCCCGAGGCAGCAATATACCCTTGGAGACAAGTCGGCTGGAGGCCGATGTATTGAATCTCGACGCAATTTGAGTTTTCCATCGGCATTAGGAGGCCCTGAACGTTACAATTAACTATCATTTTTGCGTCGGATTCGATAATCTAAACTCACAGGAGAACGACCATAAGGTGCCCGAGGCAGCAATAGACCCATGGAGACAAGTCGGCTGGAGGCCGATGTATTGAATCTCGACGCAATTTGAGTCTTCCATCGTCATTACAAGGCCCTGAACGTTACAATTAACAATCATTTTTGCGTCGGATTCGAAAATCTAGACTCACAGGAGAACGACCATAAGGTGCCCGAGGCAGCAATAGACCCTTGGAGACAAGTCGGCTGGAGGCCGATGTATTGAATCTCGACACAATTTGAGGGTTTCATCGGCATTATGATGCCCTGAACGTTATAATTAACTATCATTTTTGCGTCGGATTCGATAATCTAAACTCACAGGAGAACGACCATAAGGTGCCCGAGGCAGCAATAGACCCTTGGAGACAAGTCGGCTGGAGGCCGATGTATTGAATCTCGACGCAATTTGAGTGTTCCATCGTCATTAGGAGGCGCTGAACGTTACAATTAACTATCATTTTTGCGTCGGATTAGAAAATCTAGACTCACAGGAGAACGACCATAAGGTGCCCGAGGCAGCAATAGACCCTTGGAGACAAGTCGGCTGGAGGCCGATGTATTGAATGTCGACGCAATTTGAGTGTTCCATCGGCATTAGGAGGCCCTGAACGTTACAATTAACTATCATTTTTGCGTCGGATTCGAAAATCTAGACTCACAGGAGAACGACCATAAGGTGCCCGAGGCAGCAATAGACCCTTGGAGACAAGTCGGCTGGAGGCCGATGTATTGAATCTCGACGCAATTAGAGTGTTCCATCGTCATTACAAGGCCCTGAACGTTACAATTAACTATCATTTTTGCGTCGGATTCGAAAATCTAGACTCACAGGAGAACGACCATAAGGTGCCCGAGGCAGCAATAGACCCTTGGAGACAAGTCGGCTGGAGGACGATGTATTGAATCTCGACGCAATTTGAGAGTTCCAACGTCATTAGGCGGCCCTGAACGCTACAATTAACTATCATTTTTGCGTCGGATTCGAAAATCTAGACTTACAAGAGAACGACCATAAAGTGCCCGAGGCAGCATGAGATCCTTGGAGACAAGTCGGCTGGAGGACGATGTATTGGATCGCGACGCAATTTGAGTGTTCCATCGTCATTAGGAGGCCCTGAATGTTACAATTAACTATCAGTTTTTCGTCGTATTCGAAAATCTAGACTCACAGCAGACGAACCATTTAGTGCCCGAGGCAGCAATATCCCCTTGGAGACAAGTCGGCTGGAGGACGATGTATTGAATCTCGACGCAATTTGAGTGTCCAATCGTCATTAGGAGGCCCTAAACGTTACAATTAACTATCATTTATGCGTCGGATTCGAAAATCTACTCACAGGAGAAGTTCATACGGTGCTCGAGACAGCAATATCCCCTTCGAGACAAGTCCGCTGGAGGCCGATGTATTGAATCTCGACGAAATTTGAGAGTTCCATCGGCATTAGGAGGCCATGAACGTTACAATTAACTATCATTTTTGCGTCGGATTCGAAAATCTAGACTTACAAGAGAACGACCATAAGGTGCCCGAGGCAGCATTAGACCCTTGGAGACAAGTCGGCTGGAGGACGATGTATTGAATCTCGACGCAATTTGAATATTCTATCGTCATCAGGAGGCGCTGAACGTTACTATTCACTATCATTTTTGCGTCGGATTCGAAAATCTAGACTCACAGGAGAACGACCATAAGGTGCCCGAGGCAGCATTAGCCCCTTGGAGACAAGTCGGCTGGAGGACGATGTATTGAATCTCGTCGCAATTTGAGTGTCCCATCGTCATTACAAGGCCCTAAACGTTACAATTAACTATCATTTTTGCGTCGGATTCGATAATCTAAACTCACAGGAGAACGACCATAAGGTGCCCGAGGCAGCAACACCCTTGGAGACAAGTCGGCGGGAGGCCGATGTATTGAATCCCGACGCAATTTGAGTATTCCATCGTCATTACATGGCCCTGAACGTTACAATTAACTATCATTTTTGCGTCGGATTCGAAAATCTAGACTCACAGGAGAACGACCATAAGGTGCCCGAGGCAGCAATAGACCCTTGGAGACAAGTCGGCTGGTGGCCGATGTATTGAATCTCGACGCAATTTGAGTGTTCCATCGGCATTAGGAGGCCCTGAACGTTACAATTAACTATCATTTTTGCGTCGGATTCGATAATCTAAACTCACAGGAGAACGACCATAAGGTGCCCGAGGCAGCAATAGACCCTTGGAGAGAAGTCGGCTTGCGGACGATGTATTGGATCGCGACGCAATTTGAGTGTTCCATCGTCATTAGGAGGCCCTGAATGTTACAATTAACTATCAGTTTTTCGTCGGATTCGAAAATCTAGACTCACAGCAGTCGAACCATTTGGTGCCCGAGGCAGCAATATCCCCATGGAGACAAATCGGCTGGAGGACGATGTATTGAATCCCGACGCAATTTGAGTCTTCTATCGTCATTAGGAGGCGCTGAACGTTACAATTCACTATCATTTTTGCGTCGGATTCGAAAATGTAGACTCACAGGAGAAGGATCATATTGTGCCCGAGACAGCAATATCCCCTTGGAGACAAGTCGGCTGGAGGACGATGTATTGAATCTCGACGCAATTTGAGTGTCCCATCTTCATTAGGAGGCCCTGAACGTTACAATTACCTATCATTTTTGCGTCGGATTCGATAATCTAAACTCACAGGGGAACGACCATACGGTGCCGACCCTTGGAGACAAGTCGGTTGGAGGACGATGTATTGGATCGCGACGCAAAATGAGTGTTCCATCGTCATTAGGAGGCCCTGAATGTTACAATTAACTATCAGTTTTTCGTCGGATTCGAAAATCTAAACACACAGGAGAACGCCCATAAGGTGCCCGAGGCAGGAATAGACCGTTGGAGACAAGTCGGCTGGAGGCCGATGTATTGAATCTCGACGCAATTTGAGTGTTCCATCGTCGTTACAAGGCCCTGAACCTTACAATTAACTATCAGTTTCGCGTCGGATTCGAAAATCTACTCACAGGAGAAGTTCATACGGTGCTGGAGACAGCAATATACCCCTTGGAGACAAATCGGCTGGAGGATGATGTATTGAATCTCGACGCAATTTGAGTCTTCTATCGTCATTAGGAGGCGCTGAACGTTACAATTCACTATCATTTTTGCGTCGGATTCGAAAATCTAGACTCACAGGAGAAGGATCATATTGTGCCCGAGACAGCAATATCCCCTTGGAGACAAGTCGGGTGGAGGACGGTGTATTGAATCTCGACGCAATTTGAGTGTCCCATCGACTTTAGGAGGCCCTAAACGATACAATTAACTATCATTTTTGCGTCGGATTCGATAATCTAAACTCACAGGGGAACGACAATACGGTGACCGAGGCAGCTATTGACCCTTGGAGACAAGTCGGTTGGAGGACGATGTATTGGATCGCGACGCAAAATGAGTGTCCCATCGTCATTAGAAGGCCCTGAACGTTACAATTAACTATCATTTATGCGTCGGATTCGAAATTCTAGTCACAGGAGAAGTTCATACGGTGCTCGAGACAGCAATATCCCCTTGGAGACAAGTCCGCTGGAGGCCGATGTATTGAATCTCGACGCAATTTGAGAGTTCCATCGGCATTAGGAGGCCATGAACGTTACAATTAACTATCATTTTTGCGTCGGATTCGAAAATCTAGACTTACAAGAGAACGACCATAAGGTGCCCGAGGTAGCATTAGACCGTTGGAGACAAGTCGGCTGGAGGACGATGTATTGAATCTCGACGCAATTTGAGTGTCCCATCGACATTACAAGGCCCTAAACATTACAATTAACTATCATTTTTGCGTCGGGTTCGAAAATCTAGACTCACAGGAGAACGACCATAAGGTGCCCGAGGCAGCAATAGACCCTTGGAGACAAGTCGGCTGGAGGACGATGAATTGAATCTCGACGCAATTAGAGAGTTCCATCGTCATTAGGCGGCCCTGAACGTTACAATTAACTATCATTTTTGCGTCGGATACGAAAATCTAGACTCACAGGAGAACGACCATAAGGTGCCCGAGGTAGCAATTGACCCTTGGAGACAAGTCGGCTGGAGGATGATGTATTGAATCTCGACGCAATTTGAGAGTTCCATCGTCATTAGGCGGCCCTGAACGTTACAATTAACTATCATTTTTGCGTCGGATTCGAAAATCTAGACTTACAAAACAAAGACCATATAGTGCCCGAGGCAGCATTAGATCCTTGGAGACAAGTCGGCTGGAGGACGATGTATTGGATGGCGACGAAATTTGAGTGTTCCTTCGTCATTAGGAGGCTCTGAATGTTACAATTAACTATCAGTTTTTCGTCGGATTCGAAAATCTAGACTCACAGGAGAACGACCATAAGGTGCCTGAGGCAGCATCACCCTTGGAGACAAGTCGGTGTGAGGCCGATGTATTGAATCTAGACGCAATTTGACTGTTCCATCGTCATTACAAAGCCCTGAACGTTACAATTAACTATCATTTTTGCGTCGGAATCGAAAATCTAGACTCACAGGAGAACGACCATAAGGTGCCCGAGGCAGCAATATACCCTTGGAGACAAGTCGGCTGGAGGCCGATGTATTGAATCTCGACGCAATTTGAGTTTTCCATCGGCATTAGGAGGCCCTGAACGTTACAATTAACTATCATTTTTGCGTCGGATTCGATAATCTAAACTCACAGGAGAACGACCATAAGGTGCCCGAGGCAGCAATAGACACATGGAGACAAGTCGGCTGGAGGCCGATGTATTGAATCTCGACGCAATTTGAGTGTTCCATCGTCATTACAAGGCCCTGAACGTTACAATTAACTATCATTTTTGCGTCGGATTCGAAAATCTAGACTCACAGGAGAACGACCATAAGCTGCCCGAGGCAGCAACAAACCCTTGGAGACAAGTCGGCTGGAGGACGATGTATTGAATCTCGACGCAATTTGAGTGTTCCATCGTCATTACAAGGCCCTGAACGTTACATCTAACTATCATTTTTGCGTCGGATTCGAACATCTAAACTCACAGGTGAACGACCATAAGGTGCCCGAGGCAACAATAGACCCTTGGAGACAAGTCGGCTGGAGGACGATGTATTGGATCGCGACGCAATTTGAGTCTTCTATCGTCATTATGAGGCGCTGAACGTTACAATTAACAATCATTTTTGCGTCGGATTCGAAAATCTAGACTCACAGGAGAAGGACCATGTGGTGCCCGAGGCAGCGATATCCCCTTGGAGACAAGTCGGCTGGAGGACGATGTATTGAATCTCGACGCAATTTGAGTGTCCAATCGTCATTAGGAGGCCCTAAACGTTACAATTAACTATCATTTATGCGTCGGATTCGAAAATCTACTCACAGGAGAAGTTCATACGGTGCTCGAGACAGCTATATCCCCTTCGAGACAAGTCCGCTGGAGGCCGATGTATTGAATCTCGACGAAATTTGAGAGTTCCATCGGCATTAGGAGGCCATGAACGTTACAATTAACTATCATTTTTGCGTCGGATTCGAAAATCTAGACTTACAAGAGAACGCCATAAGGTGCCCGAGGCAGCATTAGACCCTTGGAGACAAGTCGGCTGGAGGACGATGTATTGAATCTCGACGCAATTTGAATATTCTATCGTCATCAGGAGGCGCTGAACGTTACTATTCACTATCATTTTTGCGTCGGATTCGAAAATCTAGACTCACAGGAGAACGACCGTAAGGTGCCCGAGGCAGCATTAGCCCCTTGGAGACAAGTCGGCTGGAGGACGATGTATTGAATCTCGTCGCAATTTGAGTGTCCCATCGTCATTACAAGGCCCTAAACGTTACAATTAACTATCATTTTTGCGTCGGATTCGATAATCTAAACTCACAGGAGAACGACCATAAGGTGCCCGAGGCAGCAACACCCTTGGAGACAAGTCGGCGGGAGGCCGATGTATTGAATCCCCACGCAATTTGAGTGTTCCATCGTCATTACATGGCCCTGAACGTTACAATTAACTATCATTTTTGCGTCGGATTCGAAAATCTAGACTCACAGGAGAACGACCATAAGGTGCCCGAGGCAGCAATAGACCCTTGGAGACAAGTCGGCTGGTGGCCGATGTATTGAATCTCGACGCAATTTGAGTGTTCCATCGGCATTAGGAGGCCCTGAACGTTACAATTAACTATCAATTTTGCGTCGGATTCGAAAATCTAGACTTACAAGAGAACGACCATAAAGTGCCCGAGGCAGCATTAGACCCTTGGAGAGAAGTCGGCTTGCGGACGATGTATTGGATCGCGACGCAATTTGAGTGTTCCATCGTCATTAGGAGGCCCTGAATGTTACAATTAACTATCAGTTTTTCGTCGGATTCGAAAATCTAGACTCACAGCAGTCGAACCATTTGGTGCCCGAGGCAGCAATATCCCCATGGAGACAAATCGGCTGGAGGACGATGTATTGAATCCCGACGCAATTTGAGTCTTCTATCGTCATTAGGAGGCGCTGAACGTTACAATTCACTATCATTTTTGCGTCGGATTCGAAAATGTAGACTCACAGGAGAAGGATCATATTGTGCCCGAGACAGCAATATCCCCTTGGAGACAAGTCGGCTGGAGGACGATGTATTGAATCTCGACGCAATTTGAGTGTCCCATCTTCATTAGGAGGCCCTGAACGTTACAATTACCTATCATTTTTGCGTCGGATTCGATAATCTAAACTCACAGGGGAACGACCATACGGTGCCGACCCTTGGAGACAAGTCGGTTGGAGGACGATGTATTGGATCGCGACGCAAAATGAGTGTTCCATCGTCATTAGGAGGCCCTGAATGTTACAATTAACTATCAGTTTTTCGTCGGATTCGAAAATCTAAACTCACAGGGGAACGACAATACGGTGACCGAGGCAGCTATTGACCCTTGGAGACAAGTCGGTTGGAGGACGATGTATTGGATCGCGACGCAAAATGAGTGTCCCATCGTCATTAGAAGGCCCTGAACGTTACAATTAACTATCATTTATGCGTCGGATTCGAAATTCTAGTCACAGGAGAAGTTCATACGGTGCTCGAGACAGCAATATCCCCTTGGAGACAAGTCCGCTGGAGGCCGATGTATTGAATCTCGACGCAATTTGAGAGTTCCATCGGCATTAGGAGGCCATGAACGTTACAATTAACTATCATTTTTGCGTCGGATTCGAAAATCTAGACTTACAAGAGAACGACCATAAGGTGCCCGAGGTAGCATTAGACCGTTGGAGACAAGTCGGCTGGAGGACGATGTATTGAATCTCGACGCAATTTGAGTGTCCCATCGACATTACAAGGCCCTAAACATTACAATTAACTATCATTTTTTCGTCGGGTTCGAAAATCTAGACTCACAGGAGAACGACCATAAGGTGCCCGAGGCAGCAATAGACCCTTGGAGACAAGTCGGCTGGAGGACGATGAATTGAATCTCGACGCAATTAGAGAGTTCCATCGTCATTAGGCGGCCCTGAACGTTACAATTAACTATCATTTTTGCGTGGATACGAAAATCTAGACTCACAGGAGAACGACCATAAGGTGCCCGAGGTAGCAATTGACCCTTGGAGACAAGTCGGTTGGAGGATGATGTATTGAATCTCGACGCAATTTGAGAGTTCCATCGTCATTAGGCGGCCCTGAACGTTACAATTAACTATCATTTTTGCGTCGGATTCGAAAATCTAGACTTACAAAACAAAGACCATATAGTGCCCGAGGCAGCATTAGATCCTTGGAGACAAGTCGGCTGGAGGACGATGTATTGGATGGCGACGAAATTTGAGTGTTCCTTCGTCATTAGGAGGCTCTGAATGTTACAATTAACTATCAGTTTTTCGTCGGATTCGAAAATCTAGACTCACAGGAGAACGACCATAAGGTGCCTGAGGCAGCATCACCCTTGGAGACAAGTCGGTGTGAGGCCGATGTATTGAATCTCGACGCAATTTGACTGTTCCATCGTCATTACAAAGCCCTGAACGTTACAATTAACTATCATTTTTGCGTCGGAATCGAAAATCTAGACTCACAGGAGAACGACCATAAGGTGCCCGAGGCAGCAATATACCCTGGGAGACAAGTCGGCTGGAGGCCGATGTATTGAATCTCGACGCAATTTGAGTTTTCCATCGGCATTAGGAGGCCCTGAACGTTACAATTAACTATCATTTTTGCGTCGGATTCGATAATCTAAACTCACAGGAGAACGACCATAAGGTGCCCGAGGCAGCAATAGACACATGGAGACAAGTCGGCTGGAGGCCGATGTATTGAATCTCGACGCAATTTGAGTGTTCCATCGTCATTACAAGGCCCTGAACGTTACAATTAACTATCATTTTTGCGTCGGATTCGAAAATCTAGACTCACAGGAGAACGACCATAAGCTGCCCGAGGCAGCAACAAACCCTTGGAGACAAGTCGGCTGGAGGACGATGTATTGAATCTCGACGCAATTTGAGTGTTCCATCGTCATTACAAGGCCCTGAACGTTACATCTAACTATCATTTTTGCGTCGGATTCGAACATCTAAACTCACAGGTGAACGACCATAAGGTGCCCGAGGCAACAATAGACCCTTGGAGACAAGTCGGCTGGAGGACGATGTATTGGATCGCGACGCAATTTGAGTCTTCTATCGTCATTAGGAGGCGCTGAACGTTACAATTAACAATCATTTTTGCGTCGGATTCGAAAATCTAGACTCACAGGAGAAGGACCATGTGGTGCCCGAGGCAGCGATATCCCCTTGGAGACAAGTCGGCTGGAGGACGATGTATTGAATCTCGACGCAATTTGAGTGTCCAATCGTCATTAGGAGGCCCTAAACGTTACAATTAACTATCATTTATGCGTCGGATTCGAAAATCTACTCACAGGAGAAGTTCATACGGTGCTCGAGACAGCAATATCCCCTTCGAGACAAGTCCGCTGGAGGCCGATGTATTGAATCTCGACGCAATTTGAGAGTTCCAACGGCATTAGGAGGCCATGAACGTTACAATTAACTATCATTTTTGCGTCGGATTCGAAAATCTAGACTTACAAGAGAACGCCATAAGGTGCCCGAGGCAGCATTAGACCCTTGGAGACAAGTCGGCTGGAGGACGATGTATTGAATCTCGACGCAATTTGAATATTATATCGTCATCAGGAGGCGCTGAACGTTACTATTCACTATCATTTTTGCGTCGGATTCGAAAATCTAGACTCACAGGAGAACGACCGTAAGGTGCCCGAGGCAGCATTAGCCCCTTGGAGACAAGTCGGCTGGAGGACGATGTATTGAATCTCGTCGCAATTTGAGAGTTCCAACGTCATTAGGCGGCCCTGAACGCTACAATTAACTATCATTTTTGCGTCGGATTCGAAAATCTAGACTTACAAGAGAACGACCATAAAGTGCCCGAGGCAGCATGAGATCCTTGGAGACAAGTCGGCTGGAGGACGATGTATTGGATCGCGACGCAATTTGAGTGTTCCATCGTCATTAGGAGGCCCTGAATGTTACAATTAACTATCAGTTTTTCGTCGTATTCGAAAATCTAGACTCACAGCAGACGAACCATTTAGTGCCCGAGGCAGCAATATCCCCTTGGAGACAAGTCGGCTGGAGGACGATGTATTGAATCTCGACGCAATTTGAGTGTCCCTAAACGTTACAATTAACTATCATTTATGCGTCGGATTCGAAAATCTACTCGCAGGAGAAGTTCATACGGTGCTCGAGACAGCAATATCCCCTTCGAGACAAGTCCGCTGGAGGCCGATGTATTGAATCTCGACGAAATTTGAGAGTTCCATCGGCATTAGGAGGCCATGAACGTTACAATTAACTATCATTTTTGCGTCGGATTCGAAAATCTAGACTTACAAGAGAACGACCATAAGGTGCCCGAGGCAGCATTAGACCCTTGGAGACAAGTCGGCTGGAGGACGATGTATTGAATCTCGACGCAATTTGAATATTCTATCGTCATCAGGAGGCGCTGAACGTTACTATTCACTATCATTTTTGCGTCGGATTCGAAAATCTAGACTCACAGGAGAACGACCATAAGGTGCCCGAGGCAGCATTAGCCCCTTGGAGACAAGTCGGCTGGAGGACGATGTATTGAATCTCGTCGCAATTTGAGTGTCCCATCGTCATTACAAGGCCCTAAACGTTACAATTAACTATCATTTTTGCGTCGGATTCGATAATCTAAACTCACAGGAGAACGACCATAAGGTGCCCGAGGCAGCTACACCCTTGGAGACAAGTCGGCGGGAGGCCGATGTATTGAATCCCGACGCAATTTGAGTGTTCCATCGTCATTACATGGCCCTGAACGTTACAATTAACTATCATTTTTGCGTCGGATTCGAAAATCTAGACTCACAGGAGAACGACCATAAGGTGCCCGAGGCAGCAATAGACCCTTGGAGACAAGTCGGCTGGTGGCCGATGTATTGAATCTCGACGCAATTTGAGTGTTCCATCGGCATTAGGAGGCCCTGAACGTTACAATTAACTATCATTTTTGCGTCGGATTCGATAATCTAAACTCACAGGAGAACGACCATAAGGTGCCCGAGGCAGCAATAGACCCTTGGAGAGAAGTCGGCTTGCGGACGATGTATTGGATCGCGACGCAATTTGAGTGTTCCATCGTCATTAGGAGGCCCTGAATGTTACAATTAACTATCAGTTTTTCGTCGGATTCGAAAATCTAGACTCACAGCAGTCGAACCATTTGGTGCCCGAGGCAGCAATATCCCCATGGAGACAAATCGGCTGGAGGACGATGTATTGAATCCCGACGCAATTTGAGTCTTCTATCGTCATTAGGAGGCGCTGAACGTTACAATTCACTATCATTTTTGCGTCGGATTCGAAAATGTAGACTCACAGGAGAAGGATCATATTGTGCCCGAGACAGCAATATCCCCTTGGAGACAAGTCGGCTGGAGGACGATGTATTGAATCTCGACGCAATTTGAGTGTCCCATCTTCATTAGGAGGCCCTGAACGTTACAATTACCTATCATTTTTGCGTCGGATTCGATAATCTAAACTCACAGGGGAACGACCATACGGTGCCGACCCTTGGAGACAAGTCGGTTGGAGGACGATGTATTGGATCGCGACGCAAAATGAGTGTTCCATCGTCATTAGGAGGCCCTGAATGTTACAATTAACTATCAGTTTTTCGTCGGATTCGAAAATCTAAACACACAGGAGAACGCCCATAAGGTGCCCGAGGCAGGAATAGACCGTTGGAGACAAGTCGGCTGGAGGCCGATGTATTGAATCTCGACGCAATTTGAGTGTTCCATCGTCGTTACAAGGCCCTGAACCTTACAATTAACTATCAGTTTCGCGTCGGATTCGAAAATCTACTCACAGGAGAAGTTCATACGGTGCTGGAGACAGCAATATACCCCTTGGAGACAAATCGGCTGGAGGATGATGTATTGAATCTCGACGCAATTTGAGTCTTCTATCGTCATTAGGAGGCGCTGAACGTTACAATTCACTATCATTTTTGCGTCGGATTCGAAAATCTAGACTCACAGGAGAAGGATCATATTGTGCCCGAGACAGCAATATCCCCTTGGAGACAAGTCGGGTGGAGGACGATGTATTGAATCTCGACGCAATTTGAGTGTCCCATCGACTTTAGGAGGCCCTAAACGATACAATTAACTATCATTTTTGCGTCGGATTCGATAATCTAAACTCACAGGGGAACGACAATACGGTGACCGAGGCAGCTATTGACCCTTGGAGACAAGTCGGTTGGAGGACGATGTATTGGATCGCGACGCAAAATGAGTGTCCCATCGTCATTAGAAGGCCCTGAACGTTACAATTAACTATCATTTATGCGTCGGATTCGAAATTCTAGTCACAGGAGAAGTTCATACGGTGCTCGAGACAGCAATATCCCCTTGGAGACAAGTCCGCTGGAGGCCGATGTATTGAATCTCGACGCAATTTGAGAGTTCCATCGGCATTAGGAGGCCATGAACGTTACAATTAACTATCATTTTTGCGTCGGATTCGAAAATCTAGACTTACAAGAGAACGACCATAAGGTGCCCGAGGTAGCATTAGACCGTTGGAGACAAGTCGGCTGGAGGACGATGTATTGAATCTCGACGCAATTTGAGTGTCCCATCGACATTACAAGGCCCTAAACATTACAATTAACTATCATTTTTGCGTCGGGTTCGAAAATCTAGACTCACAGGAGAACGACCATAAGGTGCCCGAGGCAGCAATAGACCCTTGGAGACAAGTCGGCTGGAGGACGATGAATTGAATCTCGACGCAATTAGAGAGTTCCATCGTCATTAGGCGGCCCTGAACGTTACAATTAACTATCATTTTTGCGTCGGATACGAAAATCTAGACTCACAGGAGAACGACCATAAGGTGCCCGAGGTAGCAATTGACCCTTGGAGACAAGTCGGCTGGAGGATGATGTATTGAATCTCGACGCAATTTGAGAGTTCCATCGTCATTAGGCGGCCCTGAACGTTACAATTAACTATCATTTTTGCGTCGGATTCGAAAATGTAGACTTACAAAACAAAGACCATATAGTGCCCGAGGCAGCATTAGATCCTTGGAGACAAGTCGGCTGGAGGACGATGTATTGGATGGCGACGAAATTTGAGTGTTCCTTCGTCATTAGGAGGCTCTGAATGTTACAATTAACTATCAGTTTTTCGTCGGATTCGAAAATCTAGACTCACAGGAGAACGACCATAAGGTGCCTGCGGCAGCATCACCCTTGGAGACAAGTCGGTGTGAGGCCGATGTATTGAATCTCGACGCAATTTGACTGTTCCATCGTCATTACAAAGCCCTGAACGTTACAATTAACTATCATTTTTGCGTCGGAATCGAAAATCTAGACTCACAGGAGAACGACCATAAGGTGCCCGAGGCAGCAATATACCCTTGGAGACAAGTCGGCTGGAGGCCGATGTATTGAATCTCGACGCAATTTGAGTTTTCCATCGGCATTAGGAGGCCCTGAACGTTACAATTAACTATCATTTTTGCGTCGGATTCGATAATCTAAACTCACAGGAGAACGACCATAAGGTGCCCGAGGCAGCAATAGACACATGGAGACAAGTCGGCTGGAGGCCGATGTATTGAATCTCGACGCAATTTGAGTGTTCCATCGTCATTACAAGGCCCTGAACGTTACAATTAACTATCATTTTTGCGTCGGATTCGAAAATCTAGACTCACAGGAGAACGACCATAAGCTGCCCGAGGCAGCAACAAACCCTTGGAGACAAGTCGGCTGGAGGACGATGTATTGAATCTCGACGCAATTTGAGTGTTCCATCGTCATTACAAGGCCCTGAACGTTACATCTAACTATCATTTTTGCGTCGGATTCGAACATCTAAACTCACAGGTGAACGACCATAAGGTGCCCGAGGCAACAATAGACCCTTGGAGACAAGTCGGCTGGAGGACGATGTATTGGATCGCGACGCAATTTGAGTCTTCTATCGTCATTAGGAGGCGCTGAACGTTACAATTAACAGTCATTTTTGCGTCGGATTCGAAAATCTAGACTCACAGGAGAAGGACCATGTGGTGCCCGAGGCAGCGATATCCCCTTGGAGACAAGTAGCCGGAGGACGATGTATTGAATCTCGACGCAATTTGAGTGTCCAATCGTCATTAGGAGGCCCTAAACGTTACAATTAACTATCATTTATGCGTCGGATTCGAAAATCTACTCACAGGAGAAGTTCATACGGTGCTCGAGACAGCAATATCCCCTTCGAGACAAGTCCGCTGGAGGCCGATGTATTGAATCTCGACGAAATTTGAGAGTTCCATCGGCATTAGGAGGCCATGAACGTTACAATTAACTATCATTTTTGCGTCGGATTCGAAAATCTAGACTTACAAGAGAACCCCATAAGGTGCCCGAGGCAGCATTAGACCCTTGGAGACAAGTCGGCTGGAGGACGATGTATTGAATCTCGACGCAATTTGAATATTCTATCGTCATCAGGAGGCGCTGAACGTTACTATTCACTATCATTTTTGCGTCGGATTCGAAAATCTAGACTCACAGGAGAACGACCGTAAGGTGCCCGAGGCAGCATTAGCCCCTTGGAGACAAGTCGGCTGGAGGACGATGTATTGAATCTCGTCGCAATTTGAGTGTCCCATCGTCATTACAAGGCCCTAAACGTTACAATTAACTATCATTTTTGCGTCGGATTCGATAATCTAAACTCACAGGAGAACGACCATAAGGTGCCCGAGGCAGCAACACCCTTGGAGACAAGTCGGCGGGAGGCCGATGTATTGAATCCCCACGCAATTTGAGTGTTCCATCGTCATTACATGGCCCTGAACGTTACAATTAACTATCATTTTTGCGTCGGATTCGAAAATCTAGACTCACAGGAGAACGACCATAAGGTGCCCGAGGCAGCAATAGACCCTTGGAGACAAGTCGGCTGGTGGCCGATGTATTGAATCTCGACGCAATTTGAGTGTTCCATCGGCATTAGGAGGCCCTGAACGTTACAATTAACTATCAATTTTGCGTCGGATTCGAAAATCTAGACTTACAAGAGAACGACCATAAAGTGCCCGAGGCAGCATTAGACCCTTGGAGAGAAGTCGGCTTGCGGACGATGTATTGGATCGCGACGCAATTTGAGTGTTCCATCGTCATTAGGAGGCCCTGAATGTTACAATTAACTATCAGTTTTTCGTCGGATTCGAAAATCTAGACTCACAGCAGTCGAACCATTTGGTGCCCGAGGCAGCAATATCCCCATGGAGACAAATCGGCTGGGGGACGATGTATTGAATCCCGACGCAATTTGAGTCTTCTATCGTCATTAGGAGGCGCTGAACGTTACAATTCACTATCATTTTTGCGTCGGATTCGAAAATGTAGACTCACAGGAGAAGGATCATATTGTGCCCGAGACAGCAATATCCCCTTGGAGACAAGTCGGCTGGAGGACGATGTATTGAATCTCGACGCAATTTGAGTGTCCCATCTTCATTAGGAGGCCCTGAACGTTACAATTACCTATCATTTTTGCGTCGGATTCGATAATCTAAACTCACAGGGGAACGACCATACGGTGCCGACCCTTGGAGACAAGTCGGTTGGAGGACGATGTATTGGATCGCGACGCAAAATGAGTGTTCCATCGTCATTAGGAGGCCCTGAATGTTACAATTAACTATCAGTTTTTCGTCGGATTCGAAAATCTAAACTCACAGGGGAACGACAATACGGTGACCGAGGCAGCTATTGACCCTTGGAGACAAGTCGGTTGGAGGACGATGTATTGGATCGCGACGCAAAATGAGTGTCCCATCGTCATTAGAAGGCCCTGAACGTTACAATTAACTATCATTTATGCGTCGGATTCGAAATTCTAGTCACAGGAGAAGTTCATACGGTGCTCGAGACAGCAATATCCCCTTGGAGACAAGTCCGCTGGAGGCCGATGTATTGAATCTCGACGCAATTTGAGAGTTCCATCGGCATTAGGAGGCCATGAACGTTACAATTAACTATCATTTTTGCGTCGGATTCGAAAATCTAGACTTACAAGAGAACGACCATAAGGTGCCCGAGGTAGCATTAGACCCTTGGAGACAAGTCGGCTGGAGGACGATGTATTGAATCTCGACGCAATTTGAGTGTCCCATCGACATTACAAGGCCCTAAACATTACAATTAACTATCATTTTTGCGTCGGGTTCGAAAATCTAGACTCACAGGAGAACGACCATAAGGTGCCCGAGGCAGCAATAGACCCTTGGAGACAAGTCGGCTGGAGGACGATGAATTGAATCTCGACGCAATTAGAGAGTTCCATCGTCATTAGGCGGCCCTGAACGTTACAATTAACTATCTTTTTTGCGTCGGATACGAAAATCTAGACTCACAGGAGAACGACCATAAGGTGCCCGAGGCAGCAATTGACCCTTGGAGACAAGTCGGCTGGAGGATGATGTATTGAATCTCGACGCAATTTGAGAGTTCCATCGTCATTAGGCGGCCCTGAACGTTACAATTAACTATCATTTTTGCGTCGGATTCGAAAATCTAGACTTACAAAACAAAGACCATATAGTGCCCGAGGCAGCATTAGATCCTTGGAGACAAGTCGGCTGGAGGACGATGTATTGGATGGCGACGCAATTTGAGTGTTCCTTCGTCATTAGGAGGCTCTGAATGTTACAATTAACTATCAGTTTTTCGTCGGATTCGAAAATCTAGACTCACAGGAGAACGACCATAAGGTGCCTGAGGCAGCATCACCCTTGGAGACAAGTCGGTGTGAGGCCGATGTATTGAATCTCGACGCAATTTGACTGTTCCATCGTCATTACAAAGCCCTGAACGTTACAATTAACTATCATTTTTGCGTCGGATTCGAACATCTAAACTCACAGGTGAACGACCATAAGGTGCCCGAGGCAACAATAGACCCTTGGAGACAATTCGGCTGGAGGACGATGTATTGGATCGCGACGCAATTTGAGTCTTCTATCGTCATTAGGAGGCGCTGAACGTTACAATTAACAATCATTTTTGCGTCGGATTCGAAAATCTAGACTCACAGGAGAAGGACCATGTGGTGCCCGAGGCAGCGATATCCCCTTGGAGACAAGTCGGCTGGAGGCCGATGTATTGAATCTCGACGCAATTTGAGTGTTCCATCGTCATTACAAGGCCCTGAACGTTACAATTAACAATCATTTTTGCGTCGGATTCGAAAATCTAGACTCACAGGAGAACGACCATAAGGTGCCCGAGGCAGCAATAGACCCTTGGAGACAAGTCGGCTGGAGGCCGATGTATTGAATCTCGACGCAATTTGAGTGGTTCATCGGCATTAGGAGGCCCTGAACGTTACAATTAACTATCATTTTTGCGTCGGATTCGATAATCTAAACTCACAGGAGAACGACCATAAGGTGCCCGAGGCAGCAACACACCCTTGGAGACAAGTCGGCTGAAGGACGATGTAATGAATCTCGACACAATTTGAGTGTTCCATTGTCGTTACAAGGCCCTGAACGTTACAATTAACTATCATTTTTGCGTCGGATTCGAAAATCGAGACTCACAGGAGAACGACCATAAGGTGCCCGAGGCAGCAATATACCATTGGAGACAAGTCGGCTGGAGGCCGATGTATTGAATCTCGACGCAATTTGAGTGTTCCATCGGCATTAGGAGGCCCTGAACGTTACAATTAACTATCATTTTTGCGTCGGATTCGATGATCTAAACTCACAGGAGAACGACCATAAGCTGCCCGAGGCAGCAACACACCCTTGGAGACAAGTCGGCTGAAGGACGATGTAATGAATCACGACGCAATTTGAGTGTTCCATTGTCATTACAAGGCCCTGAACGTCACAATTAACTATCATTTTTGCGTCGGATTCGAAAATCGAGACTCACAGGAGAACGACCATAAGGTGCCCGAGGCAGCAATAGACCCTTGGAGCCAAGTCGGCTGGAGGACGATGTATTGAATCTCGACGCAATTTGAGAGTTCCAACGTCATTAGGCGGCCCTGAACGTTACAATTAACTATCATTTTTGCGTCGGATTAGAAAATCTAGACTTACAAAACAACGACCATAAAGTGCCCGAGGCAGCATTAGATCCTTGGAGACAAGTCGGCTGGAGGACGATGTATTGGATGGCGACGCAATTTGAGTGTTCCTTCGTCATTAGGAGGCCCTGAGTGTTACAATTAACTATCAGTTTTTCGTCGGATTCGAAAATCTGGACTCACAGGAGAACGACCATAAGGTGCCTGAGGCAGCATCACCCTTGGAAACAAGTCGGCGGGAGGCCGATGTATTGAATCTCGACGCATTTTGAGTGTTCCATCGTCATTACAAGACCCTGAACGTTACAATTAACTATCATTTTTGCGTCGGATTCGAAAATCTAGACTCACAGGAGAACGACCATAAGGTGCCCGAGGCAGCAATAGACCCTCGGAGACAAGTCGGCTGGAGGACGATGTATTGAGTCTCGACGCAATTTGAGAGTTCCAACGTCTTTAGGCGGCCCTGAACGCTGCAATTAACTATCATTTTTACGTCGGATTCGAAAATCTAGACTCACAGGAGAACGACCATAAGGTGCCCGAGGCAGCAATAGACCCCTGGAGACAA
The DNA here is from genome assembly GCF_021461395.2 of Schistocerca americana. Taxonomy (NCBI): domain Eukaryota; kingdom Metazoa; phylum Arthropoda; class Insecta; order Orthoptera; family Acrididae; genus Schistocerca; species Schistocerca americana. Next base: position 42,015 of record NW_025726070.1, read on the forward strand.
GTCGGCTGGAGGCCGATGTATTGAATCTCGACGCAATTTGAGTGTTCCATCGGCATTAGAAGGTCCTGAACGTTACAATTAACTATCATTTTTGCGTCGGGTTCGAAAATCTAGACTCACAGGAGAACGACCATAAGGTGCCCGAGGCAGCAATAGACCCTTGGAGACAAGTCGGCTGGAGGACGATGTATTGAATCTCGACGCAATTTGAGAGTTAGTTCGTCATTAGGCGGCCCTGAACGTTACAATTAACTATCATTTTTGCGTCGGATTCGAAAATCTAGACTTACAAGAGAACGACCATAAAGTGCCCGAGGCAGCATTAGATCCTTGGAGACAAGTCGGCTGGAGGACGATGTATTGAATCGCGACGCAATTTGAGTGTTCCATCGTCATTAGGAGGCCCTGAATGTTACAATTAACTATCATTTTTGCGTCGGATTCGTAAATCTAGACTCACAGGAGAACGACCATAAGGTGCCCGAGGCAGCAATAGACCCTTGGAGACAAGTCGGCTGGAGGCCGATGTATTGAATCTCGACGCAATTTGAGTGTTCCATCGGCATTAGGAGGCCCTGAACGTTAAAATTAACTATCATTTTTGCGTCGGATTCGATAATCTAAACTCACAGGAGAACGACCATACGGTGCCCGAGGCAGCAACAGACCCTTGGAGACAAGTCGGCTGGAGGCCGATGTATTGAATCTCGACGCAATTTGAGTGTTCCATCGGCATTAGGAGGCCCTGAATGTTAAAATTAACGATCATTTTTGCGTCGGATTCGATAATCTAAACTCACAGGAGAACGACCATACGGTGCCCGAGGCAGCAACAGACCCTTGGAGATACGTCGGCTGGAGGACGATGTATTGAATCTCGACGCAATTTGAGTGTTCCATCGTCATTACAAGGCCCTGAACGTTACAATTAACTATCATTTTTGCGTCGGATTCGAAAATCTAGACTCACAGGAGAAAGATCATATTGTGCCCGAAACAGCAATATCCCCTTGGAGACTAGTCGGCTGGAGGGCGATGTATTGAATCTCGACGCAATTTGAGTGTTCCATCGTCATTAGAAGGGCCTGAACGTTACAATTAACTATGATTTTTGCGTCGGATTCGAAAATCTAGACTCACAGGAGAACGACCATTAGGTGCCCGAGGCAGCAATAGACCGTTGGAGACAAGTCGGCTGGAGGACGATGTATTGGATCGCGACGCAATTTGAGTCTTCTATCGTCATTAGGAGGCGCTGAACGTTACAATTCACTATCATTTTTGCGTCGGATTCGAAAATCTAGACTCACAGGAGAAGGACCATGTGGTGCCCGAGGCAGCGATATCCCCTTGGAGAGAAGTCGGCTGGAGGCCGATGTATTGAATCTCGACACAATTTGAGTGTTCCATCGGCATTAGGAGGCCCTGAACGTTATAATTAACTATCATTTCTGCGTCGGATTCGATAATCTAAACTCACAGGAGAACGACCATAAGGTGCCCGAGGCAGCAATAGACCCTTGGAGACAGGTCGGCTGGAGGCCGATGTATTGAATCTCGACGCAATTTGAGTGTTCCATCGTCATTACAAGGCCCTGAGCGTTACAATTAACTATCATTTTTGCGTCGGATTCGAAAATCTATACTCACAGGAGAACGACCATAAGGTGATGCGAGGCAACAATAGACCCTTGGAGACAAGTCGGCTGGAGGCCGTGTATTGAATCTCGGCGCAATTTGAGCGTTCCAACGTCATTAGGCGGCCCTGAACGTTATAATTAACTATCATTTTTGCGTCGGATTCGAAAATCTAGACTTACAAAACAAAGACCATATAGTGCCCGAGGCAGCATTAGATCCTTGGAGACAAGTCGGCTGGAGGACGATGTATTGGATGGCGACGCAATATGAGTGTTCCTTCGTCATTAGGAGGCTCTGAATGTTACAATTAACTATCAGTTTTTCGTCGGATACGAAAATCTAGACTCACAGGAGAACGACCATAAGGTGCCTGAGGCAGCATCACCCTTGGAGACAAGTCGTTGTGAGGCCGATGTATTGAGTCTCGACGCAATTTGACTGTTCCATCGTCATTACAAAGCCCTGAACGTTACTATTAACTATCATTTTCGCGTCGGAATCGAAAATCTAGACTCACAGGAGAACTACCATAAGGTGCCCGAGGCAGCAATATACCCTTGGAGACAAGTCGGCTGGAGGCCGATGTATTGAATCTCGACGCAGTTTGAGTTTTCCATCGGCATTAGGAGGCCCTGAACGTTACAATTAACTATCATTTTTGCGTCGGATCGATAATCTAAACTCACAGGAGAACGACCATAAGGTGCCCGAGGCAGCAATAGACCCATGGAGACAAGTCGGCTGGAGGCCGATGTATTGAATCTCGACGCAATTTGAGTCTTCCATCGTCATTACAAGGCCCTGAACGTTACAATTAACAATCATTTTTGCGTCGGATTCGAAAATCTAGACTCACAGGAGAACAACCATAAGGTGCCCGAGGCAGCAATAGACCCTTGGAGACAAGTCGGCTGGAGGCCGATGTATTGAATCTCTACACAATCTGAGTGTTTCATCGGCATTAGGAGGCCCTGAACGTTATAATTAACTATCATTTTTGCGTCGGATTCGATAATCTAAACTCACAGGAGAACGACCATAAGGTGCCCGAGGCAGCAATAGACCTTTGGAGACAAGTCGGCTGGAGGCCGATGTATTGAATCTCGACGCAATTTGAGTGTTCCATCGTCATTAGGAGGCGCTGAACGTTACAATTAACTATCATTTTTGCGTCGGATTAGAAAATCTAGACTCACAGGAGAACGACCATAATGTGCCCGAGGCAGCAATAGACCCTTGGAGACAAGTCGGCTGGAGGCCGATGTATTGAATCTCGACGCAATTTGAGTCTTCCATCGTCATTACAAGGCCCTGAACGTTACAATTAACAATCATTTTTGCGTCGGATTCGAAAATCTAGACTCACAGGAGAACAACCATAAGGTGCCCGAGGCAGCAATAGACCCTTGGAGACAAGTCGGCTGGAGGCCGATGTATTGAATCTCGACACAATCTGAGTGTTTCATCGGCATTAGGAGGCCCTGAACGTTATAATTAACTATCATTTTTGCGTCGGATTCGATAATCTAAACTCACAGGAGAACGACCATAAGGTGCCCGAGGCAGCAATAGACCTTTGGAGACAAGTCGGCTGGAGGCCGATGTATTGAATCTCGACGCAATTTGAGTGTCCAATCGTCATTAGGAGGCCCTAAACGTTACAATTAACTATCATTTATGCGTCGGATTCGAAAATCTACTCACAGGAGAAGTTCATACGGTGCTCGAGACAGCAATATCCCCTTCGAGACAAGTCCGCTGGAGGCCGATGTATTGAATCTCGACGAAATTTGAGAGTTCCATCGGCATTAGGAGGCCATGAACGTTACAATTAACTATCATTTTTGCGTCGGATTCGAAAATCTAGACTTACAAGAGAACGACCATAAGGTGCCCGAGGCAGCATTAGACCCTTGGAGACAAGTCGGCTGGAGGACGATGTATTGAATCTCGACGCAATTTGAAAGTTCTATCGTCATCAGGAGGCGCTGAACGTTACTATTCACTATCATTTTTGCGTCGGATTCGAAAATCTAGACTCACAGGAGAACGACCATAAGGTGCCCGAGGCAGCATTAGCCCCTTGGAGACAAGTCGGCTGGAGGACGATGTATTGAATCTCGTCGCAATTTGAGTGTCCCATCGTCATTACAAGGCCCTAAACGTTACAATTAACTATCATTTTTGCGTCGGATTCGATAATCTAAACTCACAGGAGAACGACCATAAGGTGCCCGAGGCAGCAACACCCTTGGAGACAAGTCGGCGGGAGGCCGATGTATTGAATCCCGACGCAATTTGAGTGTTCCATCGTCATTACATGGCCCTGAACGTTACAATTAACTATCATTTTTGCGTCGGATTCGAAAATCTAGACTCACAGGAGAACGACCATAAGGTGCCCGAGGCAGCAATAGACCCTTGGAGACAAGTCGGCTGGTGGCCGATGTATTGAATCTCGACGCAATTTGAGTGTTCCATCGGCATTAGGAGGCCCTGAACGTTACAATTAACTATCAATTATGCGTCGGATTCGAAAATCTAGACTTACAAGAGAACGACCATAAAGTGCCCGAGGCAGCATTAGACCCTTGGAGAGAAGTCGGCTTGCGGACGATGTATTGGATCGCGACGCAATTTGAGTGTTCCATCGTCATTAGGAGGCCCTGAATGTTACAATTAACTATCAGTTTTTCGTCGGATTCGAAAATCTAGACTCACAGCAGTCGAACCATTTGGTGCCCGAGGCAGCAATATCCCCATGGAGACAAATCGGCTGGAGGACGATGTATTGAATCCCGACGCAATTTGAGTCTTCTATCGTCATTAGGAGGCGCTGAACGTTACAATTCACTATCATTTTTGCGTCGGATTCGAAAATGTAGACTCACAGGAGAAGGATCATATTGTGCCCGAGACAGCAATATCCCCTTGGAGACAAGTCGGCTGGAGGACGATGTATTGAATCTCGACGCAATTTGAGTGTCCCATCTTCATTAGGAGGCCCTGAACGTTACAATTACCTATCATTTTTGCGTCGGATTCGATAATCTAAACTCACAGGGGAACGACCATACGGTGCCGACCCTTGGAGACAAGTCGGTTGGAGGACGATGTATTGGATCGCGACGCAAAATGAGTGTTCCATCGTCATTAGGAGGCCCTGAATGTTACAATTAACTATCAGTTTTTCGTCGGATTCGAAAATCTAAACTCACAGGAGAACGCCCATAAGGTGCCCGAGGCAGGAATAGACCGTTGGAGACAAGTCGGCTGGAGGCCGATGTATTGAATCTCGACGCAATTTGAGTGTTCCATCGTCGTTACAAGGCCCTGAACCTTACAATTAACTATCAGTTTCGCGTCGGATTCGAAAATCTACTCACAGGAGAAGTTCATACGGTGCTGGAGACAGCAATATACCCCTTGGAGACAAATCGGCTGGAGGATGATGTATTGAATCTCGACGCAATTTGAGTCTTCTATCGTCATTAGGAGGCGCTGAACGTTACAATTCACTATCATTTTTGCGTCGGATTCGAAAATCTAGACTCACAGGAGAAGGATCATATTGTGCCCGAGACAGCAATATCCCCTTGGAGACAAGTCGGGTGGGGGACGATGTATTGAATCTCGACGCAATTTGAGTGTCCCATCGACTTTAGGAGGCCCTAAACGATACAATTAACTATCATTTTTGCGTCGGATTCGATAATCTAAACTCACAGGGGAACGACAATACGGTGACCGAGGCAGCTATTGACCCTTGGAGACAAGTCGGTTGGAGGACGATGTATTGGATCGCGACGCAAAATGAGTGTCCCATCGTCATTAGAAGGCCCTGAACGTTACAATTAACTATCATTTATGCGTCGGATTCGAAATTCTAGTCACAGGAGAAGTTCATACGGTGCTCGAGACGGCAATATCCCCTTGGAGACAAGTCCGCTGGAGGCCGATGTATTGAATCTCGACGCAATTTGAGAGTTCCATCGGCATTAGGAATCCATGAACGTTACAATTAACTATCATTTTTGCGTCGGATTCGAAAATCTAGACTTACAAGAGAACGACCATAAGGTGCCCGAGGTAGCATTAGACCCTTGGAGACAAGTCGGCTGGAGGACTATGTATTGAATCTCGACGCAATTTGAGTGTCCCATCGACATTACAAGGCCCTAAACATTACAATTAACTATCATTTTTGCGTCGGGTTCGAAAATCTAGACTCACAGGAGAACGACCATAAGGTGCCCGAGGCAGCAATAGACCCTTGGAGACAAGTCGGCTGGAGGACGATGAATTGAATCTCGACGCAATTAGAGAGTTCCATCGTCATTAGGCGGCCCTGAACGTTACAATTAACTATCATTTTTGCGTCGGATACGAAAATCTAGACTCACAGGAGAACGACCATAAGGTGCCCGAGGCAGCAATTGACCCTTGGAGACAAGTCGGCTGGAGGATGATGTATTGAATCTCGACGCAATTTGAGAGTTCCATCGTCATTAGGCGGTCCTGAACGTTACAATGAACTATCATTCTTGCGTCGGATTCGAAAATCTAGACTTACAAAACAAAGACCATATAGTGCCCGAGGCAGCATTAGATCCTTGGAGACAAGTCGGCTGGAGGACGATGTATTGGATGGCGACGCAATTTGAGTGTTCCTTCGTCATTAGGAGGCTCTGAATGTTACAATTAACTATCAGTTTTTCGTCGGATTCGAAAATCTAGACTCACAGGAGAACGACCATAAGGTGTCCGAGGCAGCAATAGACCCTTGGAGACAAGTCGGCTGGAGGCCGATGTATTGAATGTCGACGCAATTTGAGTGTTCCATCGGCATTAGGAGGCCCTGAACGTTACAATTAACTATCATTTTTGCGTCGGATTCGAAAATCTAGACTCACAGGAGAACGACCATAAGGTGCCCGAGGCAGCAATAGACCCTTGGAGACAAGTCGGCTGGAGGCCGATGTATTGAATCTCGACGCAATTAGTGTGTTCCATCGTCATTACAAGGCCCTGAACGTTACAATTAACTATCATTTTTGCGTCGGATTCGAAAATCTAGACTCACAGGAGAACGACCATAAGGTGCCCGAGGCAGCAATAGACCCTTGGAGACAAGTCGGCTGGAGGACGATGTATTGAATCTCGACGCAATTTGAGTGTTCCATCGTCATTAGGAGGCCCTGAATGTTACAATCAACTATCAGTTTTTCGTCGTATTCGAAAATCTAGACTCACAGGAGAACGACCATAAGGTGCCTGAGGCAGCATCACCCTTGGAGACAAGTCGGTGTGAGGCCGATGTATTGAATCTCGACGCAATTTGACTGTTCCATCGTCATTACAAAACCCTGAACGTTACAATTAACTATCATTTTTGCGTCGGAATCGAAAATCTAGACTCACAGGAGAACGACCATAAGGTGCCCGAGGCAGCAATATACCCTTGGAGACAAGTCGGCTGGAGGCCGATGTATTGAATCTCGACGCAATTTGAGTTTTCCATCGGCATTAGGAGGCCCTGAACGTTACAATTAACTATCATTTTTGCGTCGGATTCGATAATCTAAACTCACAGGAGAACGACCATAAGGTGCCCGAGGCAGCAATAGACACATGGAGACAAGTCGGCTGGAGGCCGATGTATTGAATCTCGACGCAATTTGAGTGTTCCATCGTCATTATAAGGCCCTGAACGTTACAATTAACTATCATTTTTGCGTCGGATTCGAAAATCTAGACTCACAGGAGAACGACCATAAGCTGCCCGAGGCAGCAACAAACCCTTGGAGACAAGTCGGCTGGAGGACGATGTATTGAATCTCGACGCAATTTGAGTGTTCCATCGTCATTACAAGGCCCTGAACGTTACATCTAACTATCATTTTTGCGTCGGATTCGAAAATCTAAACTCACAGGTGAACGACCATAAGGTGCCCGAGGCAACAATAGACCCTTGGAGACAAGTCGGCTGGAGGACGATGTATTGGATCGCGACGCAATTTGAGTCTTCTATCGTCATTAGGAGGCGCTGAACGTTACAATTAACAATCATTTTTGCGTCGGATTCGAAAATCTAGACTCACAGGAGAAGGACCATGTGGTGCCCGAGGCAGCGATATCCCCTTGGAGACAAGTCGGCTGGAGGCCGATGTATTGAATCTCGACGCAATTTGAGTGTTCCATCGTCATTACAAGGCCCTGAACGTTACAATTAACTATCAGTTTTGCGTCGGATTAGAAAATCTAGACTCACAGGACAACGACCATAAGGTGTCCGAGGCAGCAATAGACCCTTGGAGACAAGTCGGCTGGAGGCCGATGTATTGAATGTCGACGCAATTTGAGTGTTCCATCGGCATTAGGAGGCCCTGAACGTTACAATTAACTATCATTTTTGCGTCGGATTCGAAAATCTTGACTCACAGGAGAACGACCATAAGGTGCCCGAGGCATCAATAGACCCTTGGAGACAAGTCGGCTGGAGGCCGATGTATTGAATCTCGACGCAATTAGAGTGTTCCATCGTCATTACAAGGCCCTGAACGTTACAATTAACTATCATTTTTGCGTCGGATTCGAAAATCTAGACTCACAGGAGAACGACCATAAGGTGCCCGAGGCAGCAATAGACCCTTGGAGACAAGTCGGCTGGAGGACGATGTATTGAATCTCGACGCAATTTGAGAGTTCCAACGTCATTAGGCGGCCCTGAACGCTACAATTAACTATCATTTTTGCGTCGGATTCGAAAATCTAGACTTACAAGAGAACGACCATAAAGTGCCCGAGGCAGCATGAGATCCTTGGAGACAAGTCGGCTGGAGGACGATGTATTGGATCGCGACGCAATTTGAGTGTTCCATCGTCATTAGGAGGCCCTGAATGTTACAATCAACTATCAGTTTTTCGTCGTATTCGTAAATCTAGACTCACAGCAGACGAACCATTTAGTGCCCGAGGCAGCAATATCCCCTTGGAGACAAGTCGGCTGGAGGACGATGTATTGAATCTCGACGCAATTTGAGTGTCCAATCGTCATTAGGACGCCCTAAACGTTACAATTAACTATCATTTAGGCGTCGGATTCGAAAATCTACTCACAGGAGAAGTTCATACGGTGCTCGAGACAGCAATATCCCCTTCGAGACAAGTCCGCTGGAGGCCGATGTATTGAATCTCGACGCAATTTGAGAGTTCCATCGGCATTAGGAGGCCATGAACGTTACAATTAACTATCATTTTTGCGTCGGATTCGAAAATCTAGACTTACAAGAGAACGACCATAAGGTGCCCGAGGCAGCATTAGACCCTTGGAGACAAGTCGGCTGGAGGACGATGTATTGAATCTCGACGCAATTTGAGAGTTCTATCGTCATCAGGAGGCGCTGAACGTTACTATTCACTATCATTTTTGCGTCGGATTCGAAAATCTAGACTCACAGGAGAACGACCATAAGGTGCCCGAGGCAGCAGTAGCCCCTTGGAGACAAGTCGGCTGGAGGACGATGTATTGAATCTCGTCGCAATTTGAGTGTCCCATCGTCATTACAAGGCCCTAAACGTTACAATTAACTATCATTTTTGCGTCGGATTCGATAATCTAAACTCACAGGAGAACGACCATAAGGTGCCCGAGGCAGCAACACCCTTGGAGACAAGTCGGCGGGAGGCCGATGTATTGAATCCCTACGCAATTTGAGTGTTCCATCGACATTACAAGGCCCTAAACATTACAATTAACTATCATTTTTGCGTCGGGTTCGAAAATCTAGACTCACAGGAGAACGACCATAAGGTGCCCGAGGCAGCAATAGACCCTTGGAGACAAGTCGGCTGGAGGACGATGAATTGAATCTCGACGCAATTAGAGAGTTCCATCGTCATTAGGCGGCCCTGAACGTTACAATTAACTATCATTTTTGCGTCGGATACGAAAATCTAGACTCACAGGAGAACGACCATAAGGTGCCCGAGGCAGCAATTGACCCTTGGAGACAAGTCGGCTGGAGGATGATGTATTGAATCTCGACGCAATTAGAGAGTTCCATCGTCATTAGGCGGCCCTGAACGTTACAATTAACTATCATTTTTGCGTTGGATTCGAAAATCTAGACTTACAAAACAAAGACCATATAGTGCCCGAGGCAGCATTAGATCCTTGGAGACAAGTCGGCTGGAGGACGATGTATTGGATGGCGACGCAATTTGAGTGTTCCTTCGTCATTAGGAGGCTCTGAATGTTACAATTAACTATCAGTTTTTCGTCGGATTCGAAAATCTAGACTCACACTAGAACGACCATAAGGTGCCTGAGGCAGCATCACCCTTGGAGACAAGTCGGTGTGAGGCCGATGTATTGAATCTCGACGCAATTTGACTGTTCCATCGTCATTACAAAGCCCTGAACGTTACAATTAACTATCATTTTTGCGTCGGAATCGAAAATCTAGACTCACAGGAGAACGACCATAAGGTGCCCGAGGCAGCAATATACCCTTGGAGACAAGTCGGCTGGAGGCCGATGTATTGAATCTCGACGCAATTTGAGTTTTCCATCGGCATTAGGAGGCCCTGAACGTTACAATTAACTATCATTTTTGCGTCGGATTCGATAATCTAACCTCACAGGAGAACGACCATAAGGTGCCCGAGGCAGCAATAGACACATGGAGACAAGTCGGCTGGAGGCCGATGTATTGAATCTCGACGCAATTTGAGTGTTCCATCGTCATTACAAGGCCCTGAACGTTACAATTAACTATCATTTTTGCGTCGGATTCGAAAATCTAGACTCACAGGAGAACGACCATAAGCTGCCCGAGGCAGCAACAAACCCTTGGAGACAAGTCGGCTGGAGGACGATGTATTGAATCTCGACGCAATTTGAGTGTTCCATCGTCATTACAAGGCCCTGAACGTTACATCTAACTATCATTTTTGCGTCGGATTCGAAAATCTAAACTCACAGGTGAACGACCATAAGGTGCCCGGGGCAACAATAGACCCTTGGAGACAAGTCGGCTGGAGGACGATGTATTGGATCGCGACGCAATTTGAGTCTTCTATCGTCATTAGGAGGCGCTGAACGTTACAATTAACAATCATTTTTGCGTCGGATTCGAAAATCTAGACTCACAGGAGAAGGACCATGTGGTGCCCGGGCAGCGATATCCCCTTGGAGACAAGTCGGCTGGAGGCCGATGTATTGAATCTCGACGCAATTTGAGTGTTCCATCGTCATTACAAGGCCCTGAACGTTACAATTAACAATCATTTTTGCGTCGGATTCGAAAATCTAGACTCACAAGAGAACGACCATAAGGTGCCCGAGGCAGCAATAGACCCTTGGAGACAAGTCGGCTGGAGGCCGATGTATTGAATCTCGACGCAATTTGAGTGTTCCATCGTCATTACAAGGCCCTGAACGTTACAATTAACTATCATTTTTGCGTCGGATTAGAAAATCTAGACTCACAGGAGAACGACCATAAGGTGTCCGAGGCAGCAATAGACCCTTGGAGACAAGTCGGCTGGAGGCCGATGTATTGAATGTCGACGCAATTTGAGTGTTCCATCGGCATTAGGAGGCCCTGAACGTTACAATTAACTATCATTTTTGCGTCGGATTCGAAAATCTAGACTCACAGGAGAACGACCATAAGGTGCCCGAGGCAGCAATAGACCCTTGGAGACAAGTCGGCTGGAGGCCGATGTATTGAATCTCGACGCAATTAGAGTGTTCCATCGTCATTACAAGGCCCTGAACGTTACAATTAACTATCATTTTTGCGTCGGATTCGAAAATCTAGACTCACAGGAGAACGACCATAAGGTGCCCGAGGCAGCAATAGACCCTTGGAGACAAGTCGGCTGGAGGACGATGTATTGAATCTCGACGCAATTTGAGAGTTCCAACGTCATTAGGCGGCCCTGAACGCTACAATTAACTATCATTTTTGCGTCGGATTCGAAAATCTAGACTTACAAGAGAACGACCATAAAGTGCCCGAGGCAGCATGAGATCCTTGGAGACAAGTCGGCTGGAGGACGATGTATTGGATCGCGACGCAATTTGAGTGTTCCATCGTCATTAGGAGGCCCTGAATGTTACAATCAATTATCAGTTTTTCGTCGTATTCGAAAATCTAGACTCACAGCAGACGAACCATTTAGTGCCCGAGGCAGCAATATCCCCTTGGAGACAAGTCGGCTGGAGGACGATGTATTGAATCTCGACGCAATTTGAGTGTCCAATCGTCATTAGGACGCCCTAAACGTTACAATTAACTATCATTTATGCGTCGGATTCGAAAATCTACTCACAGGAGAAGTTCATACGGTGCTCGAGACAGCAATATCCCCTTCGAGACAAGTCCGCTGGAGGCCTATGTATTGAATCTCGACGCAATTTGAGAGTTCCATCGGCATTAGGAGGCCATGAACGTTACAATTAACTATGATTTTTGCGTCGGATTCGAAAATCTAGACTTACAAGAGAACGACCATAAGGTGCCCGAGGCAGCATTAGACCCTTGGAGACAAATCGGCTGGAGGACGATGTATTGAATCTCGACGCAATTTGAGAGTTCTATCGTCATCAGGAGGCGCTGAACGTTACTATTCACTATCATTTTTGCGTCGGATTCGAAAATCTAGACTCACAGGAGAACGACCATAAGGTGCCCGAGGCAGCATTAGCCCCTTGGAGACAAGTCGGCTGGAGGACGATGTATTGAATCTCGTCGCAATTTGAGTGTCCCATCGTCATTACAAGGCCCTAAACGTTACAATTAACTATCATTTTTGCGTCGGATTCTATAATCTAAACTCACAGGAGAACGACCATAAGGTGCCCGAGGCAGCAACACCCTTGGAGACAAGTCGGCGGGAGGCCGATGTATTGAATCCCTACGCAATTTGAGTGTTCCATCGTCATTACATGGCCCTGAACGTTACAATTAACTATCATTTTTGCGTCGGATTCGAAAATCTAGACTCACAGGAGAACGACCATAAGGTGCCCGAGGCAGCAATAGACCCTTGGAGACAAGTCGGCTGGTGGCCGATGTATTGAATCTCGACGCAATTTGAGTGTTCCATCGGCATTAGGAGGCCCTGAACGTTACAATTAACTATCAATTTTGCGTCGGATTCGAAAATCTAGACTTACAAGAGAACGACCATAAAGTGCCCGAGGCAGCATTAGACCCTTGGTGAGAAGTCGGCTTGCGGACGATGTATTGGATCGCGACGCAATTTGGGTGTTCCATCGTCATTAGGAGGCCCTGAATGTTACAATTAACTATCAGTTCTTCGTCGGATTCGAAAATCTAGACTCACAGCAGTCGAACCATTTGGTGCCCGAGGCAGCAATATCCCCATGGAGACAAATCGGCTGGAGGACGATGTATTGAATCCCGACGCAATTTGAGTCTTCTATCGTCATTAGGAGGCGCTGAACGTTACAATTCACTATCATTTTTGCGTCGGATTCGAAAATGTAGACTCACAGGAGAAGGATCATATTGTGCCCGAGACAGCAATATCCCCTTGGAGACAAGTCGGCTGGAGGACGATGTATTGAATCTCGACGCAATTTGAGTGTCCCATCTTCATTAGGAGGCCCTGAACGTTACAATTACCTATCATTTTTGCGTCGGATTCGATAATCTAAACTCACAGGGGAACGACCATACGGTGCCGACCCTTGGAGACAAGTCGGTTGGAGGACGATGTATTGGATCGCGACGCAAAATGAGTGTTCCATCGTCATTAGGAGGCCCTGAATGTTACAATTAACTATCAGTTTTTCGTCGGATTCGAAAATCTAAACTCACAGGAGAACGCCCATAAGGTGCCCGAGGCAGGAATAGACCGTTGGAGACAAGTCGGCTGGAGGCCGATGTATTGAATCTCGACGCAATTTGAGTGTTCCATCGGCATTAGGAGGCCCTGAACGTTACAATTAACTATCAATTTTGCGTCGGATTCGAAAATCTAGACTTACAAGAGAACGACCATAAAGTGCCCGAGGCAGCATTAGACCCTTGGTGAGAAGTCGGCTTGCGGACGATGTATTGGATCGCGACGCAATTTGGGTGTTCCATCGTCATTAGGAGGCCCTGAATGTTACAATTAACTATCAGTTGTTCGTCGGATTCGAAAATCTAGACTCACAGCAGTCGAACCATTTGGTGCCCGAGGCAGCAATATCCCCATGGAGATAAATCGGCTGGAGGACGATGTATTGAATCCCGACGCAATTTGAGTCTTCTATCGTCATTAGGAGGCGCTGAACGTTACAATTCACTATCATTTTTGCGTCGGATTCGAAAATGTAGACTCACAGGAGAAGGATCATATTGTGCCCGAGACAGCAATATCCCCTTGGAGACAAGTCGGCTGGAGGACGATGTATTGAATCTCGACGCAATTTGAGTGTCCCATCTTCATTAGGAGGCCCTGAACGTTACAATTACCTATCATTTTTGCGTCGGATTCGATAATCTAAACTCACAGGGGAACGACCATACGGTGCCGACCCTTGGAGACAAGTCGGTTGGAGGACGATGTATTGGATCGCGACGCAAAATGAGTGTTCCATCGTCATTAGGAGGCCCTGAATGTTACAATTAACTATCAGTTTTTCGTCGGATTCGAAAATCTAAACTCACAGGAGAACGCCCATAAGGTGCCCGAGGCAGGAATAGACCGTTGGAGACAAGTCGGCTGGAGGCCGATGTATTGAATCTCGACGCAATTTGAGTGTTCCATCGGCATTAGGAGGCCCTGAACGTTATAATTAACTATCATTTTTGCGTCGGATTCGATAATCTAAACTCACAGGGGAACGACAATACGGTGACCGAGGCAGCTATTGACCCTTGGAGACAAGTCGGTTGGAGGACGATGTATTGGATCGCGACGCAAAATGAGTGTCCCATCGTCATTAGAAGGCCCTGAACGTTACAATTAACTATCATTTATGCGTCGGATTCGAAATTCTAGTCACAGGAGAAGTTCATACGGTGCTCGAGACAGCAATATCCCCTTGGAGACAAGTCCGCTGGAGGCCGATGTATTGAATCTCGACGCAATTTGAGAGTTCCATCGGCATTAGGAGGCCATGAACGTTACAATTAACAATCATTTTTGCGTCGGAATCGAAAATCTAGACTTACAAGAGAACGACCATAAGGTGCCCGAGGTAGCATTAGACCCTTGGAGACAAGTCGGCTGGAGGACGATGTATTGAATCTCGACGCAATTTGAGTGTCCCATCGACATTACAAGGCCCTAAACATTACAATTAACTATCATTTTTGCGTCGGGTTCGAAAATCTAGACTCACAGGAGAACGACCATAAGGTGCCCGAGGCAGCAATACACCCTTGGAGACAAGTCGGCTGGAGGACGATGTATTGAATCTCGACGAAATTTGAGTGTTCCATCGGCATTAGGAGGCCCTGAACGTTAAAATTAACTATCATTTTTGCGTCGGATTCGATAATCTAAACTCACAGGAAAACGACAATAAGGTGCCCGAGGCAGCAATAGACCCTTGGAGACAAGTCGGCTGGAGGACGATGTATTGGATCGCGACGCAATTTGAGTCTTCTATCGTCATTAGGAGGCGATGAACGTTACAATTCACTATCATTTTTGCGTCGGATTCGAAAATCTAGACTCACAGGAGAAGGACCATGTGGTGCCCGAGGCAGCGATATCCCCTTGGAGACAAGTCGGCTGGAGGCCGATGTATTGAATCTCGACGCAATTTGAGTGTTCCATCGTCATTAGGAGGCCCTAAACGTTACAATTTACTATAATTTTTGCGTCGGATTCGATAATCTAAACTCACAGGAGAACGACCGTAAGGTGCCCGAGGCAGCATTAGACCCTTGGAGACAAGTCGGCTGGAGGACGATGTATTGAATCTCGACGCAATTTGAGTGTCCCATCGTCATTACAAGCCCCTAAACGTTACAATTAACTATCATTTTTGCGTCGGATTCGATAATCTAAACTCACAGGAGAACGACCATAAGGTGCCCGAGGCAGCAACTGACCCTTGGAGACAAGTCGGCGGGAGGCCGATGTATTGAATCTCGACGCAATTTGAGAGTTCCATCGTCATTAGGAGTCCCTGAATGTTACAATTAACTATCAGTTTTTCGTCGGATTCGAAAATCCAGACTCACAGGAGACGAACCATTTGGTGCCCGAGGCAGCAATATCCCCTTGGAGACAAATCGGCTGGAGGACGATGTATTGAATCTCGACGCAATTTGAGTGTCCCATCGTCATTAGGCGGCCCTGAACGTTACAACTAACTATCATTTTTGCGTCGGATTCGAAAATCTAGACTTACAAGAGAACGACCATGAAGTGGCCGAGGCAGCATTAGTTCCTTGGAGACAAGTCGGCTGGAGGACGATGTATTGGATCGCGACGCAATTTGAGTGTTCCATCGTCATTAGGAGGCCCTGAATGTTACAAATGACTATCACTTTTGCGTCGGATTCGAAAATCTAGACTCACACGAGAACAACCATAAGGTGCCCGAGGCAGCAATAGACCCTTGGAGACAAGTCGGCTGGAGGCCGATGTATTGAATCTCGACGCAATTTGAGTGTTCCATCGGCATTAGGAGGCCCTGAACGTTAAAATTAACTATCATTTTTGCGTCGGATTCGAAATTCTACTCACAGGAGAAGTTCATACGGTGCTCGAGACATCAATATCCCCTTGGAGACAATTCCGCTGGAGGCCGATGTATTGAATCTCGACGCAATTTGAGAGTTCCATCGGCATTAGGCGGCCCTGAACGTTACAATTAACTATCATTTTTGCGTCGGATTCGAAAATCTAGACTTACAAGAGAACGACCATAAAGTGCCCGAGGCAGCATTAGATCCTTGGAGACAAGTCGGCTGGAGGACGATGTATTGGATCGCGACGCAATTTGAGTGTTCCATCGTCATTAGGAGGCCCTGAATGTTAGAATTAACTACCATTTTTTCGTCGGATTCGAAAATCTAGACTCACAGAAGAACGACCATAAGGTGCCCGAGGCAGCAATAGACACTTGGAGACAAGTCGGCTGGAGACCGATGTATTGAATCTCGACGCAATTTGAGTGTTCCATCGGCATTAGGAGGCCCTGAACGTTAAAATTAACTATCATTTTTGCGTCGGGTTCGATAATCTAAACTCACAGGATAACGACCATACGGTGCCCGAGGCAGCAACAGACCCTTGGAGACAAGTCGGCTGGAGGCCGATGTATTGAATCTCGACGCAATTTGAGTGTTCCATCGGCATTACGAGGCCCTGAACGTTAAAATTAGCGATCATTTTTGCGTCGGATTCGATAATCTAAAATCACAGGAGAACGACCATACGGTGCCCGAGGCAGCAACAGACGCTTGGAGACAAGTCGGCTGGAGGACGATGTATTGAATCTCGACGCAATTTGAGTGTTCCATCGTCATTACAAGGCCCTGAACGTTACAATTAACTATCATTTTTGCGTCGGATTCGAAAATCTAGACTCACAGGAGAAAGATCATATTGTGCCCGAGACAGCAATATCCCCTTGGAGACAAGTCGGCTGGAGGGCCATGTATTGGATCGCGACGCAATTTGAGTGTTCCATCGTCATTACAAGGCCCCGAACGATACAATTAACTATCATTTTTGCGTCGGATTCGAAAATCTAGACTCACAGGAGAACGACCATAAGGTGCCCGAGGCAGCAATAGACCCTTGGAGACAAGTCGGCTGGAGGCCGATGTATTGAATCTCGACACAATTTGAGTGTTATATCGGCAATAGGAGGCCCTGAACGTTATAATTAACTATCATTTTTGCGTCGGAATCGATAATCTAAACTCACAGGAGAACGACCATAAGGTGCCCGAGGCAGCAATAGACCCTTGGAGACAAGTCGGCTGGAGGCCGATGTATTGAATCACGACGCAATTTGAGTGTTCCATCGTCATTACAAGGCCTTGAACGTTACAATTAACTGTCATTTTTGCGTCGGATTCGAAAATCTATACTCACAGGAGAACGACCATAAGGTGACCGAGGCAACAATAGACCCTTAGAGACAAGTCAGCTGGAGGCCGATGTATTGAATCTCGACGCAATTTGAGTGTTCCATCGGCATTAGGAGGCCCTGAACGTTACAATTAACTATCATTTTTGCGTCGGGTTCGAAAATCTAGACTCACAGGAGAACGACCATAAGGTGCCCGAGGCAGCAATAGACCCTTGGAGACAAGTCGGCTGGAGGACGATGTATTGAATCTCGACGCAATTTGAGAGTTCCAACGTCATTAGGCGGCCCTGAACGTTACAATTAACTATCATTTTTGCGTCGGATTCGAAAATCTAGACTTACAAAACAACGACCATAAAGTTCCCGAGGCAGCATTAGATCCTTGGAGACAAGTCGGCTGGAGGACGATGTATTGGATGGCGACGCAATTTGAGTGTTCCTTCGTCATTAGGAGGCCCTGAATGTTACAATTAACTATCAGTTTTTCGTCGGATTCGAAAATCTAGACTCACAGGAGAACGACCATAAGGTGCCTGAGGCAGCATCACCTTTGGAGACAAGTCGGCGGGAGGCCGATGTATTGAATCTCGACGCAATTTGAGTGTTCCATCGTCATTACATGGCCCTAAACGTTACAATTAACTATCATTTTTGCGTCGGGTTCGATAATCTAAACTCACAGGATAACGACCATAAGGTGCCCGAGGCAGCAATAGACCCTTGGAGACAAGTCGGCTGGAGGCCGATGTATTGAATCACGACGCAATTTGAGTGTTCCATCGTCATTACAAGGCCTTGAACGTTACAATTAACTGTCATTTTTGCGTCGGATTCGAAAATCTATACTCACAGGAGAACGACCATAAGGTGCCCGAGGCAGCAATAGACCCTTGGAGACAAGTCGGCTGGTGGCCGATGTATTGAATCTCGACGCAATTTGAGTGTTCCATCGGCATTAGGAGGCCCTGAACGTTAC
This sequence comes from Schistocerca americana, assembly GCF_021461395.2. NCBI lineage: Eukaryota > Metazoa > Arthropoda > Insecta > Orthoptera > Acrididae > Schistocerca > Schistocerca americana. The sequence continues at coordinate 60,716 of NW_025726070.1, forward strand.
AATTAACTATCATTTTTACGTCGGATTCGAAAATCTAGACTCACAGGAGAAAGATCATATTGTGCCCGAGACAGCAATATCCCCTTGGAGACAAGTCGGCTGGAGGGCCATGTATTGGATCGCGACGCAATTTGAGTGTTCCATCGTCATTACAAGGCCCCGAACGATACAATTAACTATCATTTTTGCGTCGGATTCGAAAATCTAGACTCACAGGAGAACGACCATAAGGTGCCCGAGGCAGCAATAGACCCTTGGAGACAAGTCGGCTGGAGGCCGATGTATTGAATCTCGACACAATTTGAGTGTTATATCGGCATTAGGAGGCCCTGAACGTTATAATTAACTATCATTTTTGCGTCGGAATCGATAATCTAAACTCACAGGAGAACGACCATAAGGTGCTCGAGACATCAATATCCCCTTGGAGACAATTCCGCTGGAGGCCGATGTATTGAATCTCGACGCAATTTGAGAGTTCCATCGGCATTAGGCGGCCCTGAACGTTACAATTAACTATCATTTTTGCGTCGGATTCGAAAATCTAGACTTACAAGAGAACGACCATAAAGTGCCCGAGGCAGCATTAGATCCTTGGAGACAAGTCGGCTGGAGGACGATGTATTGGATCGCGATGCAATTTGAGTGTTCCATCGTCATTAGGAGGCCCTGAATGTTAGAATTAACTACCATTTTTTCGTCGGATTCGAAAATCTAGACTCACAGGAGAACGACCATAAGGTGCCCGAGGCAGCAATAGACACTTGGAGACAAGTCGGCTGGAGACCGATGTATTGAATCTCGACGCAATTTGAGTGTTCCATCGGCATTAGGAGGCCCTGAACGTTAAAATTAACTATCATTTTTGCGTCGGGTTCGATAATCTAAACTCACAGGATAACGACCATACGGTGCCCGAGGCAGCAACAGACCCTTGGAGACAAGTCGGCTGGAGACCGATGTATTGAATCTCGACGCAATTTGAGTGTTCCATCGGCATTACGAGGCCCTGAACGTTAAAATTAGCGATCATTTTTGCGTCGGATTCGATAATCTAAAATCACAGGAGAACGACCATACGGTGCCCGAGGCAGCAACAGACGCTTGGAGACAAGTCGGCTGGAGGACGATGTATTGAATCTCGACGCAATTTGAGTGTTCCATCGTCATTACAAGGCCCTGAACGTTACAATTAACTATCATTTTTGCGTCGGATTCGAAAATCTAGACTCACAGGAGAAAGATCATATTGTGCCCGAGACAGCAATATCCCCTTGGAGACAAGTCGGCTGGAGGGCCATGTATTGGATCGCGACGCAATTTGAGTGTTCCATCGTCATTACAAGGCCCCGAACGATACAATTAACTATCATTTTTGCGTCGGATTCGAAAATCTAGACTCACAGGAGAACGACCATAAGGTGCCCGAGGCAGCAATAGACCCTTGGAGACAAGTCGGCTGGAGGCCGATGTATTGAATCTCGACACAATTTGAGTGTTATATCGGCATTAGGAGGCCCTGAACGTTATAATTAACTATCATTTTTGCGTCGGATTCGATAATCTAAACTCACAGGAGAACGACCATAAGGTGCCCGAGGCAGCAATAGACCCTTGGAGACAAGTCGGCTGGAGGCCGATGTATTGAATCACGACGCAATTTGAGTGTTCCATCGTCATTACAAGGCCCTGAACGTTACAATTAACTGTCATTTTTGCGTCGGATTCGAAAATCTATACTCAGAGGAGAACGACCATAAGGTGACCGAGGCAACAATAGACCCTTAGAGAAAAGTCGGCTGGAGGCCGATGTCTTGAATCTCGACGCAATTTGAGTGTTCCATCGGCATTAGGAGGCCCTGAACGTTACAATTAACTATCATTTTTGCGTCGGGTTCGAAAATCTAGACTCACAGGAGAACGACCATAAGGTGCCCGAGGCAGCAATAGACCCTTGGAGACAAGTCGGCTGGAGGACGATGTATTGAATCTCGACGCAATTTGAGAGTTCCAACGTCATTAGGCGGCCCTGAACGTTACAATTAACTATCATTTTTGCGTCGGATTCGAAAATCTAGACTTACAAAACAACGACCATAAAGTTCCCGAGGCAGCATTAGATCCTTGGAGACAAGTCGGCTGGAGGACGATGTATTGGATGGCGACGCAATTTGAGTGTTCCTTCGTCATTAGGAGGCCCTGAATGTTACAATTAACTATCAGTTTTTCGTCGGATTCGAAAATCTAGACTCACAGGAGAACGACCATAAGGTGCCTGAGGCAGCATCACCTTTGGAGACAAGTCGGCGGGAGGCCGATGTATTGAATCTCGACGCAATTTGAGTGTTCCATCGTCATTACAAGGCCCCGAACCATACAATTAACTATCATTTTTGCGTCGGATTCGAAAATCTAGACGCACAGGAGAACGACCATAAGGTGCCCGAGGCAGCAATAGACCCTTGGAGACAAGTCGGCTGGTGGCCGATGTATTGAATCTCGACGCAATTTGAGTGTTCCATCGGCATTAGGAGGCCCTGAACGTTACAATTAACTATCATTTTTACGTCGGATTCGATAATCTAAACTCACAGGAGAACGACCATAAGGTGCCCGAGGCAGCAATAGACCCATGGAGACAAGTCGGCTGGAGGCCGATGTATTGAATCTCGACGCAATTTGAGTGTTCCATCGTCATTACAAGGCCCTGAACGTTACAATTAACTATCATTTTTGCGTCGGATTCGAAAATCTAGACTCACAAGAGAAAGATCATATTGGGCCCGAGACTGCAATATCCCCTTGGAGACAAGTCGGCTGGAGGGCGATGTATTGGATCGCGACGCAATTTGAGTCTTCTATCGTCATTAGGAGGCGCTGAACGTTACAATTCACTATCATTTTTGCGTCGGATTCGAAAATCTAGACTCACAGGAGAAGGAACATGTGGTGCCCGAGGCAGCGATATCCCGTTGGAGACAAGTCGGCTGGAGGCCGATGTATTGAATCTCGACGCAATTTGAGTGTTCCATCGTCATTACAAGGCCCCGAACCATACAATTAACTATCATTTTTGCGTCGGATTCGAAAATCTAGACTCACAGGAGAACGACCATAAGGTGCCCGAGGCAGCAATAGACCCTTGGAGACAAGTCGGTTGGAGGCCGATGTATTGAATCTCGACACAATTTGAGTGTTCTATCGGCATTAGGAGGCCCTGAACGTTATAATTAACTATCATTTTTGCGTCGGATTCGATATTCTAAACTCACAGGAGAACGACCATAAGGTGCCCGAGGCAGCATTAGACCCTTGGAGATAAGTCGGCTGGAGGCCGATGTATTGAATCACGAACCAATTCGAGTGTTCCATCGTCATTACAAGGCCCTGAACATTACAATTAACTATCACTTTGCGTCGGATTCGAAAATCTATACTCACAGGAGAACGACCATAAGGTGACCGAGGCAACAATAGACCCTTAGAGACAAGTCGGCTGGAGGCCGATGTATTGAATCTCGACGCAATTTGAGTGTTCCATCGGCATTAGGAGGCCCTGAACGTTACAATTAACTATCATTTTTGCGTCGGGTTCGAAAATCTAGACTCACAGGAGAACGACCATAAGGTGCCCGAGGCAGCAATAGACCCTTGGAGACAAGTCGGCTGGAGGACGATGTATTGAATCTCGACGCAATTTGAGAGTTCCAACGTCATTAGGCGGCCCTGAACGTTACAATTAACTATCATTTTTGCGTCGGATTCGAAAATCTAGACTTACAAAACAACGACCATAAAGTGCCCGAGGCAGCATCAGATCCTTGGAGACAAGTCGCCTGGAGGACGATGTATTGGATGGCGACGCAATTTGAGTGTTCCTTCGTCATTAGGAGGCCCTGAATGTTACAATTAACTATCAGTTTTTCGTCGGATTCGAAAATCTAGACTCACAGGAGAACGACCATAAGGTGCCTGAGGCAGCATCACCCTTGGAGACAAGTCGGCGGGAGGCCGATGTATTGAATCTCGACGCAATTTGTGTGTTCCATCGTCATTACATGGCCCTGAACGTTACAATTAACTATCATTTTTGCGTCGGATTCGAAAATCTAGACTCACAGGAGAACGACCATAAAGTGCCCGAGGCAGCAATAGACCCTTGGAGACAAGTCGGCTGGTGGCCGATGTATTGAATCTCGACGCAATTTGAGTGTTCCATCGGCATTAGGAGGCCCTGAACGTTACAATTAACTATCATTTTTACGTCGGATTCGATAATCTAAACTCACAGGAGAACGACCATAAGGTGCCCGAGGCAGCAATAGACCCATGGAGACAAGTCGGCTGGAGGACGATGTATTGAATCTCGACGCAATTTGAGTGTTCCATCGTCATTACAAGGCCCTGAACGTTACAATTAACTATCATTTTTGCGTCGGATTCGAAAATCTAGACTCACAGGAGAACGACCATAAGCTGCCCGAGGCAGCAACAAACCCTTGGAGACAAGTCGGCTGGAGGGGGATGTATTGGATCGCGACGCAAAATGAGTGTCCCATCGTCATTAGAAGGCCCTGAACGTTACAATTAACTATCATTTTTGCGTCGGATTCGAAAATCTAGACTTACGAGAGAACGACCATAAAGTGTCCGAGGCAGCATTAGATCCTTGGAGAGAAGTCGGCTGGAGGACGATGTATTGGATCGCGACGCAATTTGAGTGTTCCATCGTCATTAGGAGGCCCTGAATGTTACAATTAACTATCATTTTTGCGTCGGATTCGAAAATCTAGACTCAAAGGAGAACGACCATAAGGTGCCCGAGGCAGCAATAGACCCTTGGAGACAAGTCGGCTGGAGGCCGATGTATTGAATCTCGACGAAATTTGAGTGTTCCATCGGCATTAGGAGGACCTGAACGTTAAAATTAACTATCATTTTTGCGTCGGATTCGATAATTTAAACTCACAGGAAAACGACAATAAGGTGCCCGAGGCAGCAATAGACCCTTGGAGACAAGTCGGCTGGAGGACGATGTATTGGATCGCGACGCAATTTGAGTCTTCTATCGTCATTAGGAGGCGATGAACGTTACAATTCACTATCATTTTTGCGTCGGATTCGAAAATCTAGACTCACAGGAGAAGGACCATGTGGTGCCCGAGGCAGCGATATCCCCTTGGAGACAAGTCGGCTGGAGGCCGATGTATTGAATCTCGACGCAATTTGAGTGTTCCATCGTCATTAGGAGGCCCTAAACGTTACAATTTACTGTAATTTTTGCGTCGGATTCGATAATCTAAACTCACAGGAGAACGACCATAAGGTGCCCGAGGCAGCAATAGACCCTTGGAGACAAGTCGGCTGGAGGCCGATGTATTGAATCACGACGCAATTTGAGTGTTCCATCGTCATTACAAGGCCCTGAACGTTACAATTAACTATCATTTTTGCGTCGGATTCGAAAATCTAGACTCACAGGAGAAAGATCATATTGGGCCCGAGACAGCAATATCCCCTTGGAGACAAGTCGGCTGGAGGGCGATGTATTGGATCGCGACGCAATTTGAGTCTTCTATCGTCATTAGGAGGCGCTGAACGTTACAATTCACTATCATTTTTGCGTCGGATTCGAAAATCTAGACTCACAGGAGAAGGACCATGTGGTGCCCGAGGCAGCGATATCCCGTTGGAGACAAGTCGGCTGGAGGCCGATGTATTGAATCTCGACGCAATTTGAGTGTTCCATCGTCATTACAAGGCCCCGAACCATACAATTAACTATCATTTTTGCGTCGGATTCGAAAATCTAGACTCACAGGAGAACGACCATAAGGTGCCCGAGGCAGCAATAGACCCTTGGAGACAAGTCGGCTGGAGGCCGATGTATTGAATCTCGACACAATTTGAGTGTTCTATCGGCATTAGGAGGCCCTGAACGTTATAATTAACTATCATTTTTGCGTCGGATTCGATATTCTAAACTCACAGGAGAACGACCATAAGGTGCCCGAGGCAGCAATAGACCCTTGGAGACAAGTCGGCAGGAGGCCGATGTATTGAATCACGACGCAATTCGAGTGTTCCATCGTCATTACAAGGCCCTGAACATTACAATTAACTATCACTTTGCGTCGGATTCGAAAATCTATACTCACAGGAGAACGACCATAAGGTGACCGAGGCAACAATAGACCCTTAGAGACAAGTCGGCTGGAGGCCGATGTATTGAATCTCGACGCAATTTGAGTGTTCCATCGGCATTAGGAGCCCTGAACGTTACAATTAACTATCATTTTTGCGTCGGATTCGAAATTCTACTCACAGGAGAAGTTCATACGGTGCTCGGGACATCAATATCCCCTTGGATACAATTCCGCTGGAGGCCGATGTATTGAATCTCGACGCATTTGAGTGTATCATCGTCATTACAAGGCCCTGAACGTTACAATTAACTATCATTTTTGCGTCGGATTCGAAAATCTAGACTCACAGGAGAACGACCATAAGGTGCCCGAGGCAGCAATAGACCCTTGGAGACAAGTCGGCTGGAGGCCGATGTATTGAATCTCGACGCAATTTGAGTGTTCCATCGGCATTAGGAGGCCCTGAACGTTACAATTAACTATCATTTTTGCGTCGGGTTCGAAAATCTAGACTTACAAGAGAACGACCATAAAGTGCCCGAGGCAGCATTAGATCCTTGGAGACAAGTCGGCTGGAGGACGATGTATTGGATCGCGACGCAATTTGAGTGTTCCATCGTCATTAGGAGGCCCTGAATGTTACAATTAACTATGATTTTTGCGTCGCATTCGAAAATCTAGACTCACAGGGAGAACGACCATAAGGTGCCCGAGGCAGCAATAGACCCTTGGAGACAAGTCGGCTGGAGGCCGATGTATTGCATCTCGACGCAATTTGAGTGTTCCATCGGCATTAGGAGGCCCAGAACGTTAAAATTAACTATCATTTTTGCGTCGGATTCGATAATCTAAACTCACAGGAGAACGACCATGCGGTGCCCGAGGCAGCAACAGACCCTTGGAGACAAGTCGGCTGGAGGACGATGTACTGAATCTCGACGCAATTTGAGTGTTCCATCGTCATTACAATTCCCTGAACGTTACAATTAACTATCATTTTTGGGTCGGATTCGAAAATCTAGACTCACAGGAGAACGACCATAAGGTGCCCGAGGCAGCAATAGACCCTTGGAGACAAGTCAGCTGGAGGACGATGTATTGGATCGCGACGCAATTTGAGTCTTCTATCGTCATTAGGAGGCGCGGTACGTTACAATTCACTATCATTTTTGCGTCGGATTCGAAAATCTAGACTCACAGGAGAAATACCATGTGGTGCCCGAGGCAGCGATATCCCCTTGGAGACAAGTGGGCTGGAGGCCGATGTATTGAATCTCGACGCAATTTGAGTGTTCCATCGGCATTAGGAGGCCCTGAACGTTAAAATTAACGATCATTTTTTGCGCCGGATTCGATAATCTAAACTCACAGGAGAACGACCATACGGTGCCCGAGGCAGCTATTGACCCTTGGAGACAAGTCGGTTGGAGGACGATGTATTGGATCGCGACGCAAAATGAGTGTTCCATTGTCATTACACGGCCCTGAACGTTACAATTGACTATCATTTTTGCGTCAGATTCGAAAATCTAGACTCACAGCAGACGAACCATTTGGTGCCCGAGGCAGCAATATCCCCTTGGAGACAAATCGGCTGGAGGACGATGTATTGAATCCCGACGCAATTTGAGTGTCCCATCGTCATTAGGAGGCCCTAAACGTTAATATTAACTATCATTATTTACGTCGGATTCGATAATCTAAACTCACAGGGGAACGACCATACGGTGCCCGAGGCAGCTATTGACCCTTGGAGACAAGTCGGCTGGAGGACGATGTATTGAATCTCGACGCAATTTGAGTCTTCCATCGTCATTTCAAGGCCATGAACGTTACAATTAACTATCATTTTTGCGTCGGATTCGAAAATCTAGACTCACAGGAGAAGGACCATGTGGTGCCCGAGGCAGCGATATCCCCTTGGAGACAAGTCGGCTGGAGGCCGATGTATTGAATCTCGACGCAATTTGAGTGTTCCATCGTCATTAGGAGGCCCTAAACGTTACAATTTACTGTAATTTTTGCGTCGGATTCGATAATCTAAACTCACAGGAGAACGACCGTAAGGTGCCCCGAGGCAGCATTAGACCCTTGGAGACAAGTCGGCTGGAGGACGATGTATTGAATCTCGACGCAATTGAGTGTCCCATCGTCATTACAAGGCCCTAAACGTTACAATTAACTATCATTTTTGCGTCGGATTCGATAATCTAAACTCACAGGAGAACGACCATAAGGTGCCCGAGGCAGCAACAGACCCTTGGAGACAAGTCGGCGGGAGGCCGATGTATTGAATCTCGACGCAATTTGAGAGTTCCATCGTCATTAGGAGGCCCTGAATGTTACAATTAACTATCAGTTTTTCGTCGGATTCGAAAATCCAGACTCACAGGAGACGAACCTTTTGGTGCCCGAGGCAGCAATATCCCCTTGGAGACAAATCGGCTGGAGGACGATGTATTGAATCTCGACGCAATTTGAGTGTCCCATCGTCATTAGGCGGCCTGAACGTTACAACTAACTATCATTTTTGCGTCGGATTCGAAAATCTAGACTTACAAGAGAACGACCATGAAGTGCCCGAGGCAGCATTAGTACCTTGGAGACAAGTCGGCTGGAGGACGATGTATTGGATCGCGACGCAATTTGAGTGTTCCATCGTCATTAGGAGGCCCTGAATGTTACAATTAACTATCATTTTTGCGTCGGATTCGAAAATCTAGACTCACACGAGAACGACCATAAGGTGCCCGAGGCAGCAATAGACCCTTGGAGACAAGTCGGCTGGAGGCCGATGTATTGAATCTCGACGCAATTTGAGTGTTCCATCGGCATTAGGAGGCCCTGAACGTTAAAATTAACTATCATTTTTGCGTCGGATTCAAAATTCTACTCACAGGAGAAGTTCATACGGTGCTCGGGACATCAATATCCCCTTGGATACAATTCCGCTGGAGGCCGATGTATTGAATCTCGACGCAATTTGAGTGTTCCATCGTCATTACAAGGCCTGAACGTTACAATTAACTATCATTTTTGCGTCGGATTCGAAAAGCTAGACTCACATGAGAACGACCATAAGGTGCCCGAGGCAGCAATAGACCCTTGGAGACAAGTCGGCTGGAGGCCGATGTATTGAATCTCGACAAAATTTGAGTGTTCCATCGGCATTAGGAGGCCCTGAACGTTACAATTAACTATAATATTTGCGTCGGGTTCGAAAATCTAGACTTACAAGAGAACGACCATAAAGTGCCCGAGGCAGCATTAGATCCTTGGAGACAAGTCGGCTGGAGGACGATGTATTGGATCGCGACGCAATTTGAGTGTTCCATCGTCATTAGGAGGCCCTGAATGTTACAATTAACTATGATTTTTGCGTCGCATTCGAAAATCTAGACTCACAGGAGAACGACCATAAGGTGCCCGAGGCAGCAATAGACCCTTGGAGACAAGTCGGATGGAGGCCGATGTATTGCATCTCGACGCAATTTGAGTGTTCCATCGGCATTAGGAGGCCCAGAACGTTAAAATTAACTATCATTTTTGCGTCGGATTCGATAATCTAAACTCACAGGAGAACGACCATACGGTGCCCGAGGCAGCAACAGACCCTTGGAGACAAGTCGGCTGGAGGACGATGTACTGAATCTCGACGCAATTTGAGTGTTCCATCGTCATTACAAGGCCCTGAACGTTACAATTAACTATCATTTTTGGGTCGGATTCGAAAATCTAGACTCACAGGAGAACGACCATAAGGTGCCCGAGGCAGCAATAGACCCTTGGAGACAAGTCAGCTGGAGGACGATGTATTGGATCGCGACGCAATTTGAGTCTTCTATCGTCATTAGGAGGCGCGGTACGTTACAATTCACTATCATTTTTGCGTCGGATTCGAAAATCTAGACTCACAGGAGAAGGACCATGTGGTGCCCGAGGCAGCGATATCCCCTTGGAGACAAGTGGGCTGGAGGCCGATGTATTGAATCTCGACGCAATTTGAGTGTTCCATCGGCATTAGGAGGCCCTGAACGTTAAAATTAACGATCATTTTTGCGTCGGATTCGATAATCTAAACTCACAGGAGAACGACCATACGGTGCCCGAGGCAGCTATTGACCCTTGGAGACAAGTCGGTTGGAGGACGATGTATTGGATCGCGACGCAAAATGAGTGTTCCATTGTCATTACAAGGCCCTGAACGTTACAATTGACTATCATTTTTGCGTCAGATTCGAAAATCTAGACTCACAGCAGACGAACCATTTGGTGCCCGAGGCAGCAATATCCAGTTGGAGACAAATCGGCTGGAGGACGATGTATTGAATCCCGACGCAATTTGAGTGTCCCATCGTCATTAGGAGGCCCTAAACGTTAATATTAACTATCATTATTTACGTCGGATTCGATAATCTAAACTCACAGGGGAACGACCATACGGTGCCCGAGGCAGCTATTGACCCTTGGAGACAAGTCGGCTGGAGGACGATGTATTGAATCTCGACGCAATTTGAGTCTTCCATCGTCATTTCAAGGCCATGAACGTTACAATTAACTATCATTTTTGCGTCTGATTCGAAAATCTAGACTCACAGGAGAAAGATCATATTGTGCCCGAGACAGCAATATCCCCTTGGAAACAAGTTGGCTGGAGGACGATGTATTGAATCTCGATGCAATTTGAGTGTTCCATCGTCATTAGAAGGCCCTGAACGTTACAATTAACAATCATTTTTGCGTCGGATACGAAAATCTAGACTCACAGGAGAACGACCATAAGGTGCCCGAGGCAGCAATAGACCCTTGGAGACAAGTCGGCTGGAGGACGATGTATTCGATCGCGACGCAATTTGAGTCTTCTATCGTCATTAGGAGGCCCTGAATTAACTATCATTTTGGCGTCGGATACGTAAATCTAGACTTACAAGAGAACGACCATAAAGTGCCCGAGGCAGCATTAGACCCTTGGAGACAAGTCGGCTGGAGGACGATGTATTGGATCGCGACGCAATTTGAGTGTTCCATCGTCATTAGGAGGCCCTGAATGTTACAATTAACTATCAGTTTTTCGTCGGATTCGAAAATCTAGACTCACAGCAGACGAACCATTTGGTGCCCGAGGCAGCACTATCCCTTTGGAGACAAATCGGCTGGAGGACGATGTATTGAATCCCGACGCAATTTGAGTCTTCAATCGTCATTAGGAGGCGCTGAACGTTACAATTCACTATCATTTTTGCGTCGGATTCGAAAATCTAGACTCACAGGAGAAGGATCATATTGTGCCCGAGACAGCAATATCCCCTTGGAGACAAGTCGGCTGGAGGACGATGTATTGAATCTCGACGCAATTTGAGTGTCCGATCATCATTAGGAGGCCCTAAACGTTACAATTAGCTATCATTTTTGCGTCGGATTCGATAATCTAAACTCACAGGGGAACGACCATACAGTGCCCGAGGCAGCCATTGACCCTTGGAGACAAGTCGGTTGGAGGACGATGTATTGGATCGCGACGCAAAATGAGTGTTCCATCGTCATTAGGAGGCCCTGAATGTTACAATTAACTATCAGTTTTTCGTCGGATTCGAAAATCTAGACTCACAGGAGAAAGATCATATTGTGCCCGAGACAGCAATATCCCCTTGGAGACAAGTCGGCTGGAGGACGATGTATTGAATCTCGACGCAATTTGAGTGTTCCATCGTCATTAGAAGGCCCTGAACGTTACAATTAAATCTGATTTTTGCGTCGGATTCGAAAATCTAGACTCACAGGAGAACGACCATAAGGTGCCCGAGGCAGCAATAGACCCTTGGAGACAAGTCGGCTGGAGGCCGATGTATTGAATCTCGACGCAATTTGAGTGTTCCATCGGCATTAGGAAGCCCTGAACGTTAAAATTAACTATCATTTTTGCGTCGGATTCGAAAATCTACTCAGAGGAGAAGTTCATACGGTGCTCGAGACAGCAATATCCCCTTGGAGACAATTCCGCTGGAGGCCGATGTATTGAATCTCGACGCAATTTGAGAGTTCCATCGGCATTAGGAGGCCATGAACGTTACTTTTAACTATCATTTTTGCGTCGGATTCTAAAAACTAGACTTACAAAAGAACGACCATAAGGTGCCCGAGGCAGCATTAGACCCTTGGAGACAAGTCGGCTGGAGGACGATGTATTGAATCTCGACGCAATTTGAGAGTTCCATCGTCATTAGGAGGCCCTAAACGTTACAATTAACTATCATTTTTGCGTCGGATTCGAAAATCTACACTCACAGGACAACGACCATAAGGTGCCCGAGGCAGCAATAGACCCCTGGAGACAAGTCGGCTGGAGGCCGATGTATTGAATCTCGACGCAATTTGTGTGTTCCATCGGCATTAGGAGGCCCTGAACGTTATAATTAACTATCATTTTTGCGTCGGATTCGATAATCTAAACTTACAGGAGAACGACCATAAGGTGCCCGAGGCAGCAATAGACCCTTGGAGACAAGTCGGCTGGAGGCCGATGTATTGAATCTCGACGCAATTTGAGTGTTCCATCGTCATTACAAGGCCCTGAACGTTACAATTAACTATCATTTTTGCGTCGGATTCGAAAATCTAGACACACAGGAGAAAGATCATATTGTGCCCGAGACAGCAATATCCCCTTGGAGACAAGTCGGCTGGAGGGCGATGTATTGAATCTCGACGCAATTTGAGTGTTCCATCGTCATTACAAGGCCCTGAACCTTACAATTAACTATCAGTTTCGCGTCGGATTCGAAAATCTACTCACAGGAGAAGTTCATACGGTGCTCGAGACAGCAATATCCCCTTGGAGACAATTCCGCTGGAGGCCGATGTATTGAATCTCGAGGCAATTTGAGTGTTCCATCGACATTACAAGGCCCTGAACCTTACAATTAACTATCAGTTTCGCGTCGGATTCGAAAATCTACTCACAGGAGAAGTTCATACGGTGCTCGAGACAGCAATATCCCCTTGGAGATTATTCCGTTGGAGGCCCATGTATTGAATCTCGACGCAATTTGAGAGTTCCATCGGCATTAGGAGGCCATGAACGTTACAATTAACTATCATTTTTGCGTCGGATTCTAAAATCTAGACTTCCAAGAGAACGACCATAAGGTGCCCGAGGCAGCATTAGACCCTTGGAGACAAGTCGGCTGGAGGACGATGTATTGAATCTCGACGCAATTTGAGAGTTCTATCGTCATCAGGAGGCGCTGAACGTTACTATTCACTATCATTTTTGCGTCGGATTCGAAAATCTAGACTTACAGGAGAAGGATCATATGGTGCCCGAGGCAGCAACAGACCCTTGGAGACAAGTCGGCTGGAGGCCGATGTATTGAATATCGAGGCAATTTGAGTGTTCCATCGTCATTAGGAGGCCCTAAATGTTACAATTAACTATCATTTTTGCGTCGGATTCGATAATCTAAACTCACAGGAGAACGACCATAAGGTGCCCGAGGCAGCAACAGACCCTAGGAGACTAGTCGGCGGGAGGCCGATGTATTGAATCTCGACGCAATCTGAGTGTTCCATCGTCATTACAAGGCCCTGAACGTTACAATTAACTTTCATTTTTGCGTCTGATACGAAAATCCAGACTCACAGGAGAACGACCATAAGGTGCCGGAGGCAGCAATAGACCCTTGGAGACAAGTCGGCTGGAGGACGATGTATTGAATCTCGACGCAATTTGAGAGTTAGATCGTCATTAGGCGGCCCTGAACGTTACAATTAACTATCATTTTTGCGTCGGATTCGAAAATTAGACTTACAAGAGAACGACCATAAAGTGCCCGAGGCAGCATTAGATCCTTGGAGACAAGTCGGCTGGAGGACGATGTATTGGATCGCGACGCAATTTGAGTGTTCCATCGTCATTAGGGGGCCCTGAATGTTACAATTAACTATCATTTTTGCGTCGGATTCGAAAATCTAGACTCACAGGAGAACGACCATAAGGTGCCCGAGGCAGCAATAGACCCTTGGAGACAAGTCGGCTGGAGGCCGATGTATTGAATCTCGACGCAATTTGAGTGTTCCATCGGCATTAGGAGGCCCTGAACGTTACAATTAACTATCATTTTTGCGTCGGGTTCGAAAATCTAGACTTACAAGAGAACGACCATACGGTGCCCGAGGCAGCAACAGACCCTTGGAGACAAGTCGGCTGGAGGACGATGTACTGAATCTCGACGCAATTTGAGTGTTCCATCGTCATTACAAGGCCCTGAACGTTACAATTAACTATCATTTTTGGGTCGGATTCGAAAATCTAGACTCACAGGAGAACGACCATAAGGTGCCCGAGGCAGCAATAGACCCTTGGAGACAAGTCAGCTGGAGGACGATGTATTGGATCGCGACGCAATTTGAGTCTTCTATCGTCATTAGGAGGCGCGGTACGTTACAATTCACTATCATTTTTGCGTCGGATTCGAAAATCTAGACTCACAGGAGAAGGACCATGTGGTGCCCGAGGCAGCGATATCCCTTTGGAGACAAGTGGGCTGGAGGCCGATGTATTGAATCTCGACGCAATTTGAGTGTTCCATCGGCATTAGGAGGCCCTGAACGTTAAAATTAACGATCATTTTTGCGTCGGATTCGATAATCTAAACTCACAGGAGAACGACCATACGGTGCCCGAGGCAGCTATTGACCCTTGGAGACAAGTCGGTTGGAGGACGATGTATTGGATCGCGACGCAAAATGAGTGTTCCATTGTCATTACAAGGCCCTGAACGTTACAATTAACTATCATTTCTGCGTCAGATTCGAAAATCTAGACTCACAGCAGACGAACCATTTGGTGCCCGAGGCAGCAATATCCCCTTGGAGACAAATCGGCTGGAGGACGATGTATTGAATCCCGACGCAATTTGAGTGTCCCATCGTCATTAGGAGGCCCTAAACGTTAATATTAACTATCATTATTTACGACGGATTCGATAATCTAAACTCACAGGGGAACGACCATACGGTGCCCGAGGCAGCTATTGACCCTTGGAGACAAGTCGGCTGGAGGACGATGTATTGAATCTCGACGCAATTTGAGTCTTCCATCGTCATTAGGAGGCCCTGAATTAACAATCATTTTGGCGTCGGATACGTAAATCTAGACTTACAAGAGAACGACCATAAAGTGCCCGAGGCAGCATTAGACCCTTGGAGACAAGTCGGCTGGAGGACGATGTATTCGATCGCGACGCAATTTGAGTCTTCTATCGTCATTAGGAGGCCCTGAATTAACAATCATTTTGGCGTCGGATACGTAAATCTAGACTTACAAGAGAACGACCATAAAGTGCCCGAGGCAGCATTAGACCCTTGGAGACAAGTCGGCTGGAGGACGATGTATTGGATCGCGACGCAATTTGAGTGTTCCATCGTCATTAGGAGGCCCTGAATGTTACAATTAACTATCAGTTTTTCGTCGGATTCGAAAATCTAGACTCACAGCAGACGAACCATTTGGTGCCCGAGGCAGCACTATCCCCTTGGAGATAAATCGGCTGGAGGACGATGTATTGAATCCCGACGCAATTTGAGTCTTCAATCGTCATTAGGAGGCGCTGAACGTTACAATTCACTATCATTTTTGCGTCGGATTCGAAAATCTAGACTCACAGGAGAAGGATCATATTGTGCCCGAGACAGCAATATCCCCTTGGAGACAAGTCGGCTGGAGGACGATGTATTGAATCTCGACGCAATTTGAGTGTCCGATCATCATTAGGAGGCCCTAAACGTTACAATTAGCTATCATTTTTGCGTCGGATTCGATAATCTAAACTCACAGGGGAACGACCATACAGTGCCCGAGGCAGCCATTGACCCTTGGAGACAAGTCGGTTGGAGGACGATGTATTGGATCGCGACGCAAAATGAGTGTTCCATCGTCATTAGGAGGCCCTGAATGTTACAATTAACTATCAGTTTTTCGTCTGATTCGAAAATCTAAACTCACAGGAGAACGACCATAAGGTGCCCGAGGCAGCAATAGACCGTTGGAGACAAGTCGGCTGGAGGTCGATGTATTGAATCTCGACGCAATTTGAGTGTTCCATCGTCATTACAAGGCCCTGAACCTTACAATTAACTATCAGTTTCGCGTCGGATTCGAAAATCTACTCACAGGACAAGTTCATACGGTGCTCGAGACAGCAATATACCCCTTGGAGACAAATCGGCTGGAGGACAATGTATTGAATCTCGTCGCAATTTGAGTCTTCTATCGTCATTAGAAGGCGCTGAACGTTACAATTCACTATCATTTTTGCGTCGGATTCGAAAATCTAGACTCACAGGAGAAAGATCATATTGTGCCCGAGACAGCAATATCCCCTTGGAGACAAGTCGGCTGGAGGACGATGTATTGAATCTCGACGCAATTTGAGTGTTCCATCGTCATTAGAAGGCCCTGAACGTTACAATTAAACATGATTTTTGCGTCGGATTCGAAAATCTAGACTCACAGGAGAACGACCATAAGGTGCCCGAGGCAGCAATAGACCCTTGGAGACAAGTCGGCTGGAGGCCGATGTATTGAATCTCGACGCAATTTGAGTGTTCCATCGGCATTAGGAAGCCCTGAACGTTAAAATTAACTATCATTTTTGCGTCGGATTCGAAAATCTACTCAGAGGAGAAGTTCATACGGTGCTCGAGACAGCAATATCCCCTTGGAGACAATTCCGCTGGAGGCCGTTGTATTGAATCTCGACGCAATTTGAGAGTTCCATCGGCATTAGGAGGCCATGAACGTTACAATTAACTATCATTTTTGCGTCGGATTCTAAAAACTAGACTTACAAAAGAACGACCATAAGGTGCCCGAGGCAGCATTAGACCCTTGGAGACAAGTCGGCTGGAGGACGATGTATTGAATCTCGACGCAATTTGAGAGTTCCATCGTCATTAGGAGGCCCTAAACGTTACAATTAACTATCATTTTTGCGTCGGATTCGAAAATCTACACTCACAGGACAACGACCATAAGGTGCCCGAGGCAGCAATAGACCCCTACAGACAAGTCGGCTGGAGGCCGATGTATTGAATCTCGACGCAATTTGAGTGTTCCATCGGCATTAGGAGGCCCTGAACGTTATAATTAACTATCATTTTTGCGTCGGATTCGATAATCTAAACTTACAGGAGAACGACCATAAGGTGCCCGAGGCAGCAATAGACCCTTGGAGACAAGTCGGCTGGAGGCCGATGTATTGAATCTCGACGCAATTTGAGTGTTCCATCGTCATTACAAGGCCCTGAACGTTACAATTAACTATCATTTTTGCGTCGGATTCGAAAATCTAGACTCACAGGAGAACGACCATAAGGTGCCCGAGGCAGCAATAGACCCTTGGAGACAAGTCGGCTGGAGGCCGATGTATTGAATCTCGACGCAATTTGAGTGTTCCAACGGCATTAGGAGGCCCTGAACGTTACAATTAACTATCATTTTTGCGTCGGGTTCGAAAATCTAGACTCACAGGAGAACGACCATAAGGTGCCCGAGGCAGCAATAGACCCTTGGAGACAAGTCGGCTGGAGGACGATGTATTGAATCTCGACGCAATTTGAGAGTTAGATCGTCATTAGGCGGCCCTGAACGTTACAATTAACTATCATTTTTGCGTCGGATTCGAAAATCTAGACTTACAAGAGAAAGACCATAAAGTGCCCGAGGCAGCATTAGATCCTTGGAGACAAGTCGGCTGGAGGACGATATATTGGATCGCGACGCAATTTGAGTGTTCCATCGTCATTAGGAGGCCCTGAATGTTACAATTAACTATGATTTTTGCGTCGCATTCGAAAATGTAGACTCACAGGAGAACGACCATAAGGTGCCCGAGGCAGCAATAGACCCTTGGAGACAAGTCGGCTGGAGGCCGATGTATTGAATCTCGACGCAATTTGAGTGTTCCATCGGCATTAGGAGGCCCAGAACGTTAAAATTAACTATCATTTTTGCGTCGGATTCGATAATCTAAACTCACAGGAGAACGACCATACGGTGCCCGAGGCAGCAACAGACCCTTGGAGACAAGTCGGCTGGAGGACGATGTATTGAATCTCGACGCAATTTGAGTGTTCCATCGTCATTACAAGGCCCTGAACGTTACAATTAACTATCATTTTTGGGTCGGATTCGAAAATCTAGACTCACAGGAGAACGACCATAAGGTGCCCGAGGCAGCAATAGACCCTTGGAGACAAGTCGGCTGGAGGACGATGTATTGAATCTCGACGCAATTTGAGAGTTAGATCGTCATTAGGCGGCCCTGAACGTTACAATTAACTATCATTTTTGCGTCGGATTCGAAAATTAGACTTACAAGAGAACGACCATAAAGTGCCCGAGGCAGCATTAGATCCTTGGAGACAAGTCGGCTGGAGGACGATGTATTGGATCGCGACGCAATTTGAGTGTTCCATCGTCATTAGGGGGCCCTGAATGTTACAATTAACTATCATTTTTGCGTCGGATTCGAAAATCTAGACTCACAGGAGAACGACCATAAGGTGCCCGAGGCAGCAATAGACCCTTGGAGACAAGTCGGCTGGAGGCCGATGTATTGAATCTCAACGCAATTTGAGTGTTCCATCGGCATTAGGAGGCCCTGAACGTTTCAATTAACTATCATTTTTGCGTCGGGTTCGAAAATCTAGACTTACAAGAGAACGACCATAAAGTGCCCGAGGCAGCATTAGATCCTTGGAGACAAGTCGGCTGGAGGACGATGTATTGGATCGCGACGCAATTTGAGTGTTCCATCGTCATTAGGAGGCCCTGAATGTTACAATTAACTATGATTTTTGCGTCGGATCCGAAAATCTACTCAGAGGAGAAGTTCATACGGTGCTCGAGACAGCAATATCCCCTTGGAGACAATTCCGCTGGAGGCCGTTGTATTGAATCTCGACGCAATTTGAGAGTTCCATCGGCATTAGGAGGCCATGAACGTTACAATTAACTATCATTTTTGCGTCGGATTCTAAAAACTAGACTTACAAAAGAACGACCATAAGGTGCCCGAGGCAGCAATAGACCCTTGGAGACAAGTCGGCTGGAGGCCGATGTATTGAATCTCGACGCAATTTGAGTGTTCCATCGGCATTAGGAGGCCCTGAACGTTATAATTTACTATCATTTTTCCGTCGGATTCGATCATCTAAACTCACAGGAGAACGACCATACGGTGCCCGAGGCAGCAACAGACCCTTGGAGACAAGTCGGCTGGAGGACGATGTATTGAATCTCGACGCAATTTGAGTGTTCCATCGTCATTAGAAGGCCCTGAACGTTACAATTAAATATGATTTTTGCGTCGGATTCGAAAATCTAGACTCACAGGAGAACGACCATAAGGTGCCCGAGGCAGCAATAGACCCTTGGAGACAAGTCGGCTGGAGGCCGATGTATTGAATCTCGACGCAATTTGAGTGTTCCATCGGCATTAGGAAGCCCTGAACGTTAAAATTAACTATCATTTTTGCGTCGGATTCGAAAATCTACTCAGAGGAGAAGTTCATACGGTGCTCGAGACAGCAATATCCCCTTGGAGACAATTCCGCTGGAGGCCGTTGTATTGAATCTCGACGCAATTTGAGAATTCCATCGGCATTAGGAGGCCATGAACGTTACAATTAACTATCATTTTTGCGTCGGATTCTAAAAACTAGACTTACAAAAGAACGACCATAAGGTGCCCGAGGCAGCATTAGACCCTTGGAGACAAGTCGGCTGGAGGACGATGTATTGAATCTCGACGCAATTTGAGAGTTCCATCGTCATTAGGAGGCCCTAAACGTTACAATTAACTATCATTTTTGCGTCGGATTCGAAAATCTACACTCACAGGACAACGACCATAAGGTGCCCGAGGCAGCAATAGACCCCTACAGACAAGTCGGCTGGAGGCCGATGTATTGAATCTCGACGCAATTTGAGTGTTCCATCGGCATTAGGAGGCCCTGAACGTTATAATTAACTATCATTTTTGCGTCGGATTCGATAATCTAAACTTACAGGAGAACGACCATAAGGTGCCCGAGGCAGCAATAGACCCTTGGAGACAAGTCGGCTGGAGGCCGATGTATTGAATCTCGACGCAATTTGAGTGTTCCATCGTCATTACAAGGCCCTGAACGTTACAATTAACTATCATTTTTGCGTCGGAATCGAAAATCTAGACTCACAGGAGAACGACCATAAGGTGCCCGAGGCAGCAATAGACCCTTGGAGACAAGTCGGCTGGAGGCCGATGTATTGAATCTCGACGCAATTTGAGTGTTCCAACGGCATTAGGAGGCCCTGAACGTTACAATTAACAATCATTTTTGCGTCGGGTTCGAAAATCTAGACTCACAGGAGAACGACCATAAGGTGCCCGAGGCAGCAATAGACCCTTGGAGACAAGTCGGCTGGAGGACGATGTATTGAATCTCGACGCAATTTGAGAGTTAGATCGTCATTAGGCGGCCCTGAACGTTACAATTAACTATCATTTTTGCGTCGGATTCGAAAATCTAGACTTACAAGAGAAAGACCATAAAGTGCCCGAGGCAGCATTAGATCCTTGGAGACAAGTCGGCTGGAGGACGATGTATTGGATCGCGACGCAATTTGAGTGTTCCATCGTCATTAGGAGGCCCTGAATGTTACAATTAACTATGATTTTTGCGTCGCATTCGAAAATGTAGACTCACAGGAGAACGACCATAAGGTGCCCGAGGCAGCAATAGACCCTTGGAGACAAGTCGGCTGGAGGCCGATGTATTGAATCTCGACGCAATTTGAGTGTTCCATCGGCATTAGGAGGCCCAGAACGTTAAAATTAACTATCATTTTTGCGTCGGATTCGATAATCTAAACTCACAGGAGAACGACCATACGGTGCCCGAGGCAGCAACAGACCCTTGGAGACAAGTCGGCTGGAGGACGATGTATTGAATCTCGACGCAATTTGAGTGTTCCATCGTCATTACAAGGCCCTGAACGTTACAATTAACTATCATTTTTGGGTCGGATTCGAAAATCTAGACTCACAGGAGAACGACCATAAGGTGCCCGAGGCAGCAATAGACCCTTGGAGACAAGTCGGCTGGAGGACGATGTATTGAATCTCGACGCAATTTGAGAGTTAGATCGTCATTAGTCGGCCCTGAACGTTACAATTAACTATCATTTTTGCGTCGGATTCGAAAATTAGACTTACAAGAGAACGACCATAAAGTGCCCGAGGCAGCATTAGATCCTTGGAGACAAGTCGGCTGGAGGACGATGTATTGGATCGCGACGCAATTTGAGTGTTCCATCGTCATTAGGGGGCCCTGAATGTTACAATTAACTATCATTTTTGCGTCGGATTCGAAAATCTAGACTCACAGGAGAACGACCATAAGGTGCCCGAGGCAGCAATAGACCCTTGGAGACAAGTCGGCTGGAGGCCGATGTATTGAATCTCGACGCAATTTGAGTGTTCCATCGGCATTAGGAGGCCCTGAACGTTACAATTAACTATCATTTTTGCGTCGGGTTCGAAAATCTAGACTTACAAGAGAACGACCATAAAGTGCCCGAGGCAGCATTAGATCCTTGGAGACAAGTCGGCTGGAGGACGATGTATTGGATCGCGACGCAATTTGAGTGTTCCATCGTCATTAGGAGGCCCTGAATGTTACAATTAACTATGATT
The DNA here is from genome assembly GCF_021461395.2 of Schistocerca americana. Taxonomy (NCBI): domain Eukaryota; kingdom Metazoa; phylum Arthropoda; class Insecta; order Orthoptera; family Acrididae; genus Schistocerca; species Schistocerca americana. Next base: position 82,602 of record NW_025726070.1, read on the forward strand.
TTTGCGTCGCATTCGAAAATCTAGACTCACAGGAGAACGACCATAAGGTGCCCGAGGCAGCAACAGACCCTTGGAGACAAGTCGGCTGGAGGCCGATGTATTGCATCTCGACGCAATTTGAGTGTTCCATCGGCATTAGGAGGCCCAGAACGTTAAAATTAACTACCATTTTTGCGTCGGATTCGATAATCTAAACTCACAGGAGAACGACCATACGGTGCCCGAGGCAGCAACAGACCCTTGGAGACAAGTCGGCTGGAGGACGATGTACTGAATCTCGACGCAATTTGAGTGTTCCATCGTCATTACAAGGCCCTGAACGTTACAATTAACTATCATTTTTGGGTCGGATTCGAAAATCTAGACTCACAGGAGAACGACCATAAGGTGCCCGAGGCAGCAATAGACCCTTGGAGACAAGTCAGCTGGAGGACGATGTATTGGATCGCGACGCAATTTGAGTCTTCTATCGACATTAGGAGGCGCGGTACGTTACAATTCACTATCATTTTTGCGTCGGATTCGAAAATCTAGACTCACAGGAGAAGGACCATGTGGTGCCCGAGGCAGCGATATCCCCTTGGAGACAAGTGGGCTGGAGGCCGATGTATTGAATCTCGACGCAATTTGAGTGTTCCATCGGCATTAGGAGGCCCTGAACGTTAAAATTAACGATCAGTTTTGCGTCGGATTCGATAATCTAAACTCACAGGAGAACGACCATACGGTGCCCGAGGCAGCTATTGACCCTTGGAGACAAGTCGGTTGGAGGACGATGTATTGGATCGCGACGCAAAATGAGTGTTCCATTGTCATTACAAGGCCCTGAACGTTACAATTAACTATCATTTTTGCGTCAGATTCGAAAATCTAGACTCACAGGAGAACGACCATAAGGTGCCGGAGGCAGCAATAGACCCTTGGAGACAAGTCGGCTGGAGGACGATGTATTGAATCTCGACGCAATTTGAGAGTTCCATCGTCATTAGGCGGCCCTGAAAGTTACAATTAACTATCATTTTTGCGTCGGATTCGTAAATCTAGACTTACAAGAGAACGACCTTAAAGTGCCCAAGGCAGCATTAGACCCTTGGAGACAAGTCGGCTGGAGGACGATGTATTGAATCTCGACGCAATTTGAGTGTCCGATCGTCATTAGGAGGCCCTAAACGTTACAATTAACTGTCATTTTAGCATCGGTTTCGATAATCTAAACTCACAGGGGAACGACCATACGGTGCCCGAGGCAGCTATTGACCCTTGGAGACAAGTCGGTTGGAGGACGATGTATTGAATCTTGACGCAATTTGAGTCTTCTATCGTCATTAGGAGGCGCTGAACGTTACAATTCACTATCATTTTTGCGTCGGATTCGAAAATCTAGACTCACAGGAGAAGGATCATATTGTGCCCGAGACAGCAATATCCCCTTGGAGACAAGTCGGTTGGAGGACGATGTATTGGATCGCGACGCAATTTGAGTGTTCCATCGTCATTAGGAGGCCCTGAATGTTACAATTAACTATCAGTTTTTCGTCGGATCGAAAATCTAGACTCACAGCAGACGAACCATTTGGTGCCCGAGGCAGCAATATCCCCTTGGAGACAAATCGGCTGGAGGACGATGTATTGAAGCCCGACGCAATTTGAGTCTTCTATCGTCATTAGGAGGCGCTGAACGTTACAATTCACTATCATTTTTGCGTCGGATTCGAAAATCTAGACTCACAGGAGAAGGATCATATTGTGCCCGAGGCAGCTATATCCCCTTGGAGACAAGTTGGCTGGAGGACGATGTATTGGACTGCGACGCAATTTGAGTGTTCCATCGTCATTAGGAGGCCCTGAATGTTACAATTAACTATCAGTTTTTCGTCGGATTCGAAAATCTAAACTCACAGGAGAACGACCATAAGGTGCCCGAGGCAGCAATAGACCGTTGGAGACAAGTCGGCTGGAGGCCGATGTATTGAATCTTGACGCAATTTGACTGTTCCATCGTCATTACAAGGCCCTGAACCTTACAAATAACTATCAGTTTCGCGTCGGATTCGAAAATCTACTCACAGAAGATGTTCATACGGTGCTCGAGACAGCAATATACCCTTGGAGACAATTCCGCTGGAGGCCGTTGTATTGAATCTCGACGCAATTTGAGAGTTCCATCGGCATTAGGAGGCCATGAACGTTACAATTAACTATCATTTTTGCGTCGGAATCTAAAATCTAGACTTACAAGAGAACGACCATAAGGTGCCCGAGGCAGCATTAGACCCTTGGAGACAAGTCGGCTGGAGGACGATGTATTGAATCTCGACGCAATTTGAGAGTTCTATCGTCATCAGGAGGCTATTCACTATCATTTTTGCGTCGGATTCGAAAATCTAGACTCACAGGAGAAGGATCATGTGGTGCCCGAGGCAGCGATATCCCCTTGGAGACAAGTCGGCTGGAGGCCGATGTATTGAATTTCGACGCAATTTGAGTGTTCCATCGTCATTAGAAGGCCCTGAACGTTACAATTAACTATCATTTTTGCGTCGGATACGAAAATCTAGACTCACAGGAGAACGACCATAAGGTGCCCGAGGCAGCAATAGACCCTTCGAGACAAGTCGGCTGGAGGACGATGTATTGAATCTCGACGCAATTTGAGAGTTCCATCGTCATTAGGCGGCCCTGAACGTTACAATTAACTATCATTTTGGCGTCGGATTCGTAAATCTAGACTTACAAGTGAACGACCATAAAGTGCCCGAGGCAGCATTAGACCCTTGGAGACAAGTCGGCTGGAAGACGATGTATTGGATCGCGACGCAATTTGAGTGTTCCATCGTCATTAGGAGGCCCTGAATGTTACAATTAACTATCAGTTTTTCGTCGGATTCGAAAACCTAGACTCACAGCAGACGAACCATTTGGTGCCCGACGCAGCAATATCCCCTTGAGACAAATCGGCTGGAGGACGATGGATTGAATCCCGACGCAATTTGAGCCTTCTATCGTCATTAGGAGGCGCTGAACGTTACAATTCACTATCATTTTTGCGTTGGATTCGCAACTCTAGACTCACAGGAGAAGGATCATATTGTGCCCGAGACAGCAATATCCCCTTGGAGACAAGTCGGCTGGAGGACGATGTATTGAATCTCGACGCAATTTGAGTGTTCCATCGTCATTACAAGGCCCTGAACCTTACAATTAACTATCAGGTTCGCGTCGGATTCGAAAATCTACTCACAGGAGAAGTTCATACGGTGCTCGAGACAGCAATATCCCCTTGGAGACAATTCCGCTGGAGGCTGATGTATTGAATCTCGACGCAATTTGAGAGTTCCATCGGCATTAGGAGGCCATGAACGTTACAATCAACTATCATTTTTGCGTCGGATTCTAAAATCTAGACTTACAAGAGAACGACCATAAGGTGCCCGAGGCAGCATTAGACCCTTGGAGACAAGTCGGCTGGAGGACGATGTATTGAATCTCGACGCAATTTGAGTGTCCCATCGTCATTACAATGCCCTAAACGTTACAATTAACTATCATTTTTGCGTCGGATTCGATAATCTAAACTCACAGGAGAACGACCATAAGGTGTCCGAGGCAGCAACAGACCCTTGGAGACAAGTCGGCGGGAGGCCGATGTATTGAATCTCGACGCAATTTGAGAGTTCCATCGTCATTAGAAGGCCCTGAACGTTACAATTAACTATCATTTTTGCGTCGGATACGAAAATCTAGACTCACAGGAGAACGACCATAAGGTGCCGGAGGCAGCAATAGACCCTTGGAGACAAGTCGGCTGGAGGACGATGTATTGAATCTCGACGCAAGTTGAGAGTTCCATCGTCATTAGGCGGCCCTGAACGTTACAATTAACTATCATTTTTGCGTCGGATTCGTAAATCTAGACTTACAAGAGAACGACCATAAAGTGCCCGAGGCAGCATTAGACCCTTGGAGACAAGTCGGCTGGAGGACGATGTATTGGATCGCGCGCAATTTGAGTGTTCCATCGTCATTACGAGGCCCTGAATGTTACAATTAACTATCAGTTTTTCGCCGGATTCGAAAATCTAGACTCACAGCAGACGAACCATTTGGTGCCCGAGGCAGCAATATCCCCTTGGAGACAAATCGGCTGGAGGACGATGTGTTGAATCCCGACGCAATTTGAGTCTTCTATCGTCATTAGGAGGCGCTGAACGTTACAATTCACTATCATTTTTGCGTCGGATTCGAAAATCTAGACTCACAGGAGAAGGATCATATTGTGCCCGAGACAGCAATATCCCCTTGGAGACAAGTCGGCTGGAGGACGATGTATTGAATCTCGATGCAACTTGAGTGTCCCATCGTCATTAGGAGGCCCTAAACGTTACAATTAACTATCATTTTTGCGTCGGATTCGATAATCTAAACTCACAGGGGAACGACCATACGGTGCCCGAGGCAGCTATTGACCCTTGGAGACAAGTCGGTTGGAGGACGATGTATTGGATCGCGACGCAAAATGAGTGTTCCATCGTCATTACAAGGCCCTGAACCTTACAATTAACTATCAGTTTCGCGTCGGATTCGAAAATCTACTCGCAGCAGAAGTTCATACGGTGCTCGAGACAGCAATATACCCCTTGGAGACAAATCGGCTGGAGGACGATGTATTGAATCTCGACGCAATTTGAGTGTTCCATCGTCATTACAAGGCCCTGACCGTTACAATTAACTATCATTTTTGCGTCGGATTCGTAAATCTAGACTCACAGGAGAACGACCATAAGCTGCCCGAGGCAGCAATAGACCCTTGGAGACAAGTCGGCTGGAGGACGATGTATTGAATCTCGACGCAATTTGAGAGTTCCATCGTCATTAGGAAGCCCTGAATGTTACAATTAACTATCATTTTTGCGTCGGATTCGAAAATCTTGACTCACAGGAGAAAGATCAAATTGTGGCCGAGACAGCAATATCCCCTTGGAGACAAGTCGGCTGGAGGACGATGTATTGAATCTCGATGCAATTTGAGTGTTCCATCGTCATTACAAGGCCCGAACGTTACAATTAACTATCATTTTTGCGTCGGATTCGAAAATCTAGACTTACAAGAGAACGACCATAAAGTGCCCGAGGCAGCATTAGATCCTTGGAGACAAGTCGGCTGGAGGACGATGTATTGTATCTCGACGCAATTTGAGTGTTCCATCGTCATTAGAAGGCCCTGAACGTTACAATTAACTATCATTTTTGCGTCGGATACGAAAATCTAGACTCACAGGAGAACGACCATAAGGTGCCGGAGGCAGCAATAGACCCTTGGAGACAAGTCGGCTGGAGGACGATGTATTGAATCTCGACGCAAGTTGAGAGTTCCATCGTCATTAGGCGGCCCTGAACGTTACAATTAACTATCATTTTTGCGTCGGATTCGTAAATCTAGACTTACAAGAGAACGACCATAAAGTGCCCGAGGCAGCATTAGACCCTTGGAGACAAGTCGGCTGGAGGACGATGTATTGGATCGCGCGCAATTTGAGTGTTCCATCGTCATTACGAGGCCCTGAATGTTACAATTAACTATCAGTTTTTCGCCGGATTCGAAAATCTAGACTCACAGCAGACGAACCATTTGGTGCCCGAGGCAGCAATATCCCCTTGGAGACAAATCGGCTGGAGGACGATGTGTTGAATCCCGACGCAATTTGAGTCTTCTATCGTCATTAGGAGGCGCTGAACGTTACAATTCACTATCATTTTTGCGTCGGATTCGAAAATCTAGACTCACAGGAGAAGGATCATATTGTGCCCGAGACAGCAATATCCCCTTGGAGACAAGTCGGCTGGAGGACGATGTATTGAATCTCGATGCAACTTGAGTGTCCCATCGTCATTAGGAGGCCCTAAACGTTACAATTAACTATCATTTTTGCGTCGGATTCGATAATCTAAACTCACAGGGGAACGACCATACGGTGCCCGAGGCAGCTATTGACCCTTGGAGACAAGTCGGTTGGAGGACGATGTATTGGATCGCGACGCAAAATGAGTGTTCCATCGTCATTACAAGGCCCTGAACCTTACAATTAACTATCAGTTTCGCGTCGGATTCGAAAATCTACTCGCAGCAGAAGTTCATACGGTGCTCGAGACAGCAATATACCCCTTGGAGACAAATCGGCTGAAGGACGATGTATTGAATCTCGACGCAATTTGAGTGTTCCATCGTCATTACAAGGCCCTGACCGTTACAATTAACTATCATTTTTGCGTCGGATTCGTAAATCTAGACTCACAGGAGAACGACCATAAGCTGCCCGAGGCAGCAATAGACCCTTGGAGACAAGTCGGCTGGAGGACGATGTATTGAATCTCGACGCAATTTGAGAGTTCCATCGTCATTAGGAAGCCCTGAATGTTACAATTAACTATCATTTTTGCGTCGGATTCGAAAATCTTGACTCACAGGAGAAAGATCAAATTGTGGCCGAGACAGCAATATCCCCTTGGAGACAAGTCGGCTGGAGGACGATGTATTGAATCTCGATGCAATTTGAGTGTTCCATCGTCATTACAAGGCCCGAACGTTACAATTAACTATCATTTTTGCGTCGGATTCGAAAATCTAGACTTACAAGAGAACGACCATAAAGTGCCCGAGGCAGCATTAGATCCTTCGAGACAAGTCGGCTGGAGGACGATGTATTGAATCTCGACGCAATTTGAGAGTTCCATCGTCATTAGGCGGCCCTGAACGTTACAATTAACTATCATTTTTGCGTCGGATACGAAAATCTAGACTCACAGGAGAACGACCATAAGGTGCCGGAGGCAGCAATAGACCCTTGGAGACAAGTCGGCTGGAGGACGATGTATTGAATCTCGACGCAATTTGAGAGTTCCATCGTCATTAGGCGGCCCTGAAAGTTACAATTAACTATCATTTTTGCGTCGGATTCGAAAATCTAGACACACAGCAGACGAAACATTTGGTGCCCGAGGCAGCAATATCCCCTTGGAGACAAATCGGCTGGAGGACGATGTATTGAAGCCCGACGCAATTTGAGTCTTCTATCGTCATTAGGAGGCGCTGAACGTTACAATTCACTATCATTTTTGCGTCGGATTCGAAAATCTAGACTCACAGGAGAAGGATCATATTGTGCCCGAGACAGCAATATCCCCTTGGAGACAAGTCGGCTGGAGGACGATGTATTGAATCTCGACGCAATTTGAGTGTCCGATCGTCATTAGGAGGCCCTAAACGTTACAATTAACTACCATTTTTGCGTCGGTTTCGATAATCTAAACTCACAGGGGAACGACCATACGGTGCCCGAGGCAGCTATTGACCCTTGGAGACAAGTCGGTTGGAGGACGATGTATTGGATCGCGACGCAAAATGAGTGTTCCATCGTCATTAGGAGGCCCTGAATGTTACAATTAACTATCAGTTTTTCGTCGGATTCGAAAATCTAAACTCACAGGAGAACGACCATAAGGTGCCCGAGGCAGCAATAGACAGTTGGAGACAAGTCGGATGGAGCCGATGTATTGAATCTCGACGCAATTTGAGTGTTCCATCGTCATTACAAGGCCCTGAACCTTACAAATAACTATCAGTTTCGCGTCGGATTCGAAAATCTACTCACAGGAGATGTTCATACGGTGCTCGAGACAGCAATATACGCTTGGAGACAATTCCGCTGGAGGCCGATGTATTGAATCTCGACGCAATTTGAGAGTTCCATCGGCATTAGGAGGCCATGAACGTTACAATTAACTATCATTTTTGCGTCGGATTCGATAATCTAAGCTCACAGGAGAACGACCATAAGGTGCCCGAGGCAGCAACAGACCCTTGGAGACAAGTCGGCGGGAGGCCGATGTATAGAATCTTGACGCAATTTGAGTGTTCCATCGTCATTACAAGGCCCTGAACGTTACAATTAACTATCATTTTTGCGTCGGATTCGAAATTCTAGACTCACAGGACTACGACCATAAGGTGCCCGAGGCAGCAATAGACCCCTGGAGACAAGTCGGCTGGAGGCCGATGTATTGAATCTCGACGCAATTTGAGTGTTCCATCGGCATTAGGAGGCCCTGAACGTTATAATTAACTATCATTTTTGCGTCGGATTCGATAATCTAAACTCACAGGAGGACGACCATAAGGTGCCCGAGGCAGCAATCGACCCTTGGAGACAAGTCGGCTGGAGGCCGATGTATTGAATCTCGACGCAATTTGAGTGTTCCATCGTCATTACAAGGCCCTGAACGTTACAATTAACTGTCATTTTTGCGTCGGATTCGAAAATCTAGACTCACAGGAGAACGACCATAAGGTGCCCGAGGCAGCAATAGACCCTTGGAGACAAGTCGGCTGGAGGACGATGTATTGGATCGCGACGCAATTTGAGTCTTCTATCGTCATTAGGAGGCGCTGAACGTTACAATTCACTATCATTTTTGCGTCGGATTCGAAAATCTAGACTCACAGGAGAAGGATCATGTGGTGCCCGAGGCAGCGATATCCCCTTGGAGACAAGTCGGCTGCAGGCCGATGTATTGAATCTCGACGCAATTTGAGTGTTCCATCGTCATTAGAAGGCCCTGAACGTTACAATTAACTATCATTTTTGCGTCGGATACGAAAATCTAGACTCACAGGAGAACGACCATAAGGTGCCCGAGGCAGCAATAGACCCTTCGAGACAAGTCGGCTGGAGGACGATGTATTGAATCTCGACGCAATTTGAGAGTTCCATCGTCATTAGGCGGCCCTGAACGTTAAAATTAACTATCATTTTGGCGTCGGATTCGTAAATCTAGACTTACAAGTGAACGACCATAAAGTGCCCGAGGCAGCATTAGACCCTTGGAGACAAGGCGGCTGGAGGACGATGTATTGGATCGCGACGCAATTTGAGTGTTCCATCGTCATTAGGAGGCCCTGAATGTTACAATTAACTATCAGTTTTTCGTCGGATTCGAAAATCTAAACTCACAGGAGAACGACCATAAGGTGCCCGAGGCAGCAATAGACAGTTGGAGACAAGTCGGATGGAGCCGATGTATTGAATCTCGACGCAATTTGAGTGTTCCATCGTCATTACAAGGCCCTGAACCTTACAAATAACTATCAGTTTCGCGTCGGATTCGAAAATCTACTCACAGGAGATGTTCATACGGTGCTCGAGACAGCAATATACGCTTGGAGACAATTCCGCTGGAGGCCGATGTATTGAATCTCGACGCAATTTGAGAGTTCCATCGGCATTAGGAGGCCATGAACGTTACAATTAACTATCATTTTTGCGTCGGATTCGATAATCTAAGCTCACAGGAGAACGACCATAAGGTGCCCGAGGCAGCAACAGACCCTTGGAGACAAGTCGGCGGGAGGCCGATGTATAGAATCTTGACGCAATTTGAGTGTTCCATCGTCATTACAAGGCCCTGAACGTTACAATTAACTATCATTTTTGCGTCGGATTCGAAATTCTAGACTCACAGAACTACGACCATAAGGTGCCCGAGGCAGCAATAGACCCCTGGAGACAAGTCGGCTGGAGGCCGATGTATTGAATCTCGACGCAATTTGAGTGTTCCATCGGCATTAGGAGGCCCTGAACGTTATAATTAACTATCATTTTTGCGTCGGATTCGATAATCTAAACTCACAGGAGGACGACCATAAGGTGCCCGAGGCAGCAATCGACCCTTGGAGACAAGTCGGCTGGAGGCCGATGTATTGAATCTCGACGCAATTTGAGTGTTCCATCGTCATTACAAGGCCCTGAACGTTACAATTAACTGTCATTTTTGCGTCGGATTCGAAAATCTAGACTCACAGGAGAACGACCATAAGGTGCCCGAGGCAGCAATAGACCCTTGGAGACAAGTCGGCTGGAGGACGATGTATTGGATCGCGACGCAATTTGAGTCTTCTATCGTCATTAGGAGGCGCTGAACGTTACAATTCACTATCATTTTTGCGTCGGATTCGAAAATCTAGACTCACAGGAGAAGGATCATGTGGTGCCCGAGGCAGCGATATCCCCTTGGAGACAAGTCGGCTGCAGGCCGATGTATTGAATCTCGACGCAATTTGAGTGTTCCATCGTCATTAGAAGGCCCTGAACGTTACAATTAACTATCATTTTTGCGTCGGATACGAAAATCTAGACTCACAGGAGAACGACCATAAGGTGCCCGAGGCAGCAATAGACCCTTCGAGACAAGTCGGCTGGAGGACGATGTATTGAATCTCGACGCAATTTGAGAGTTCCATCGTCATTAGGCGGCCCTGAACGTTAAAATTAACTATCATTTTGGCGTCGGATTCGTAAATCTAGACTTACAAGTGAACGACCATAAAGTGCCCGAGGCAGCATTAGACCCTTGGAGACAAGGCGGCTGGAGGACGATGTATTGGATCGCGACGCAATTTGAGTGTTCCATCGTCATTAGGAGGCCCTGAATGTTACAATTAACTATCAGTTTTTCGTCGGATTCGAAAATCTAGACTCACAGCAGACGAACCATTTGGTGCCCGAGGCAGCAATATCCCCTTGAGACAAATCGGCTGGAGGACGATGTATTGAATCCCGACGCAATTTGAGCCTTCTATCGTCATTAGGAGGCGCTGAACGTTAAAATTCACTATCATTTTTGCGTCGGATTCGAAAATCTAGACTCACAAGAGAAGGATCATATTGTGCCCGAGACAGCAATATCCCCTTGTAGACAAGTCTGTTGGAGGACGCTGTATTGAATCTCGACGCAATTTGAGTGTCCCATCGTCATTAGGAGGCCCTAAACGTTACAATTAACTATCATTTTTGCGTCGGATTCGATAATCTAAACTCACAAGGGAAAGACCATACGGTGCCCGAGGGAGCTATTGACCCTTGGAGACAAGTCGGTTGGAGGACGATGTATTGGATCGCGAAGCAAAATGAGTGTTCCATCGTCATTACAAGGCCCTGAACCTTACAATTAACTATCAGTTTCGCGTCGGATTCGAAAATCTACTCACAGGAGAAGTTCATACGGTGCTCGAGACAGCAATATACCCCTTGGAGACAAATCGGCTGGATGACGATGTATTGAATCTCGACGCAATTTGAGTGTTCCATCGGCATTAGGAGGCCCTGAACGTTACAATTAACTATCATTTTTGCGTCGGGTTCGAAAATCTAGACTCACAGGAGAACGACCATAAGGTGCCCGAGGCAGCAATAGACCCTTGGAGACAAGTCGGCTGGAGGCCGATGTATTGAATCTCGACGCAATTTGAGTGTTCCATCGGCATTATGAGGCCCTGAACGTTAAAATTAACGATCATTTTTGCGTCGGATTCGATAATCTAAACTCACAGGAGAACGACCTTACGGTGCCCGAGGCAGCAACAGACCCTTGGAGACAAGTCGGCTGGAGGACGATGTATTGAACCTCGACGCAATTTGAGTGTTCCATCGTCATTAGAAGGCCCTGAACGTTACAATTAACTATGATTTTTGCGTCGGATTCGAAAATCTAGACTCACAGGAGAACGACCATAAGGTGCCCGAGGCAGCAATAGACCCTTGGAGACAAGTCGGCTGGAGGCCGAAGTATTGAATCTCAACGCAATTTGAGTCTTCCATCGGCATTAGGAAGCCCTGAACGTTAAAATTAACTATCATTTTAGCGTCGGATTCGAAAATCTACTCACAGGAGAAGTTCATACGGTGCTCGAGACAGCAATATCCCCTTGGAGACAGTTCCGCTGGAGGCCGATGTATTGAATCTCGACGCAATTTGAGAGTTCCATCGGCATTAGGAGGCCTTGAACGTTACAATTAACTATCATTTTTGCGTCGGGTTCGAAAATCTAGACTTACAGGAGAAGGATCATATGGTGCCCGAGGCACAAGTCGGCTGGAGGCCGATGTATTGAATATCGACGCAATTTGAGTGTCCCATCGTCATTAGGAGGCCCTAAACATTACAATTAACTATCATTTTTGCGTCGGATTCGATAATCTAAACTCACAGGGGAAAGACCATACGGTGCCCGAGGCAGCTATTGACCCTTGGAGACAAGTCGGTTGGAGGACGATGTATTGGATCGCGACGCAAAATGAGTGTTCCATCGTCATTACAAGGCCCTGAACCTTACAATTAACCATCAGTTTCGCGTCGGATTCGAAAATCTACTCACAGGAGAAGTTCATACGGTGCTCGAGACAGCAATATACCCCTTGGAGACAAATCGGCTGGAGGACGATGTATTGAATCTCGACGCAATTTGAGTGTTCCATCGGCATTAGGAGGCCCTGAACGTTTTAATTAACTATCATTTTTGCGTCGGGTTCGAAAATCTAGACTCACATGAGAACGACCATAAGGTGCCCGAGGCAGCAATAGACCCTTGGAGACAAGTCGGCTGGAGGACGATGTATTGAATCTCGACGCCATTTGAGAGTTCCATCGTCATTAGGCGGCCCTGAACGTTACAACTAAGTATCATTTTTGCGTCGGATTCGAAAATCTAGACTTACAAGAGAACGACCATAAAGTGCCCGAGGCAGCATTAGATCCTTGGAGATAAGTCGGCTGGAGGACGATGTATTGAATCTCGACGCAATTTGAGTGTTCCATCGGCATTAGGAGGCCCTGAACGTTACAATTAACTATCATTTTTGCGTCGGGTTCGAAAATCTAGACTCACAGGAGAACGACCATAAGGTGCCCTACGCAGCAATAGACCCTTTGAGACAAGTCGGCTGGAGGACGATGTATTGAATCTCGACGCAATTTGATTGTTAGATCGTCATTAGGCGGCCCTGAACGTTACAATTAACTATCATTTTTGCGTCGGATTCGAAAATCTAGACTTACAAGAGAACGACCATAAAGTGCCCGAGGCAGCATTAGATCCTTCGAGACAAGTCGGCTGGAGGACGATGTATTGGATCGAGACGCAATTTGAGTGTTCCATCGTCATTAGGAGGCCCTGAATGTTACAATTAACTATCATTTTTGCGTCGGATTCGAAAATCTAGACTCACAGGAGAACGACCATAAGGTGCCCGAGGCAGCAATAGACCCTTGGAGACAAGTCGGCTGGAGGCCGATGTATTGAATCTCGACGCAATTTGAGTGTTCCATCGGCATTAGGAGGCCATGAACGTTAAAATTACTATCATTTTTGCGTCGGATTCGATAATCTAAACTCACAGGAGAACGACCATACGGTGTCCGAGGCAGCAACAGACCCTTGGAGACAAGTCGGCTGGAGGCCGATGTATTGAATATCAACGCAATTTGAGTGTCCCATCGTCATTAGGAGGCCCTAAACGTTACAATTAACTATCATTTTTGCGTCGGATTCGATAATCTATACTCACAGGGGAAAGACCATACGGTGCCCGAGGCAGCTATTGACCCTTGGAGACAAGTCGGTTGGAGGACGATGTATTGGATCGCGAAGCAAAATGAGTGTTCCATCGTCATTACAAGGCCCTGAACCTTACAATTAACTATTAGTTTCGCGTCGGATTCGAAAATCTACTCACAGGAGAAGTTCATACGGTGCTCGAGACAGCAAAATACCCCTTGGAGACAAATCGGCTGGAGGACGATGTATTGAATCTCGACGCAATTTGAGTGTTCCATCGGATTAGGAGGCCCTGAACGTTACAATTAACTATCATTTTTGCGTCGGGTTCGAAAATCTAGACTCACAGGAGAACGACCATAAGGTGCCCGAGGCAGCAATAGACCCTTGGAGACAAGTCGGCTGGAGGCCGATGTATTGATTCTCGACGCAATTTGAGTGTTCCATCGGCATTATGAGGCCCTGAACGTTAAAATTAACGATCATTTTTGCGTCGGATTCGAAAATCTACTCACAGGAGAAGTTCATACGGTGCTCGAGACAGCAATATCCCCTTGGAGACAGTTCCGCTGGAGGCCGATGTATTGAATCTCGACGCAATTTGAGAGTTCCATCGGCATTAGGAGGCCATGAACGTTACAATTAACTATCATTTTTGCGTCGGATTTTAAAATCTAGACTTACAAGAGAACGACCATAAGGTGCCCGAGGCAGCATTAGACCCTTGGAGACAAGTCGGCTGTAGGATGATGTAATGAATCTCGACGCAATTTGAGAGTTCTATCGTCATCAGGAGGCGCTGAACGTTACTATTCACTATCATTTTTGCGTCGGATTCGAAAATCTAGAGTTACAGGAGAAGGATCATATGGTGCCCGAGGCACAAGTCGGCTGGAGGCCGATGTATTGAATATCGACGCAATTTGAGTGACCCATCGTCATTAGGAGGCCTTAAACGTTACAATTAACTATCATTTTTGCGTCGGATTCGTTAATCTAAACTCACAGGGGAAAGACCATACGGTGCCCGAGGCAGCTATTGACCCTTGGAGACAAGTCGGTTGGAGGACGATGTATTGGATCGCGACGCAAAATGAGTGTTCCATCGTCATTACAAGGCCCTGAACCTTACAATTAACTATCAGTTTCGCGTCGGATTCGAAAATCTACTCACAGGAGAAGTTCATACGGTGCTCGAGACAGCAATATACCCCTTGGAGACAAATCGGCTGGAGGACGATGTATTGAATCTCGACGCAATTTGAGTGTTCCATCGGCATTAAGAGGCCCTGAACGTTACAATTAACTATCATTTTTGCGTCGGGTTCGAAAATCTAGACTGACAGGAGAACGACCATAAGGTGCCCGAGGCAGCAATAGACCCTTGGAGACAAGTCGGCTGGAGGACGATGTATTGAATCTCGACGCCATTTGAGAGTTCCATCGTCTTTAGGCGGCCCTGAACGTTACAACTAAGTATCATTTTTGCGTCGGATTCGAAAATCTAGACTTACAAGAGAACGACCATAAAGTGCCCGAGGCAGCATTAGATCCTTGGAGACAAGTCGGCTGGAGGACGATGTATTGGATCGCGACGCAATTTGAGTGTTCCATCGTCATTAGGAGGCCCTGAATGTTACAATTAACTATCATTTTTGGTCGGATTCGAAAATCTAGACTCACAGGAGAACGACCATAAGGTGCCCGAGGCAGCAATAGACCCTTGGAGACAAGTAGGCTGGAGGCCGATGTATTGAATCACGACGCAATTTGAGTATTCCATCGGCATTAGGAGGCCCTGAACGTTACAATTAACCATCACTTTTGCGTCGGGTTCGAAAATCTAGACTCACAGGAGAACGACCATAAGGTGCCCGAGGCAGCAATAGACCCTTGGAGACAAGTCGGCTGGAGGCCGATGTATTGAATCTCGACGCAATTTGAGTGTTCCATCGGCATTAGGAGGCCCTGAACGTTACAATTTACTATCATTTTTGCGTCGGGTTCGAAAATCTAGACTCACAGGAGAACGACCATAAGGTGCCCTAAGCAGCAATAGACCCTTTTAGACAAGTCGGCTGGAGGACGATGTATTGAATCTCGACGCAATTTGAGAGTTAGATCGTCATTAGGCGGCCCTGAACGTTACAATTAACTATCATTTTTGCGTCAGATTCGAAAATCTAGACTTACAAGAGAACGACCATAAAGTGCCCGAGGCAGCATTAGATCCTTCGAGACAAGTCGGCTGGAGGACGATGTATTGGATCGAGACGCAATTTGAGTGTTCCATCGTCATTAGGAGGCCCTGAATGTTACAATTAACTATCATTTTTGCGTCGGATTCGAAAATCTAGAATCACAGGAGCTCGACCATAATGTGCCCGAGGCAGCAATAGACCCTTGGAGACAAGTCGGCTGGAGGCCGATGTATTGAATCTCGACGCAATTTGAGTGTTCCATCGGCATTAGGAGGCCATGAACGTTAAAATTACTATCATTTTTGCGTCGGATTCGATAATCTAAACTCACAGGAGAACGACCATACGGTGCCCGAGGCAGCAACAGACCCTTGGAGACAAGTCGGCTGGAGGCCGATGTATTGAATATCGACGCAATTTGAGTGTCCCATCGTCATTAGGAGGCCCTAAACGTTACAATTAACTATCATTTTTGCGTCGGATTCGATAATCTAAACTCACAGGGGAAAGACCATACGGTGCCCGAGGCAGCTATTGACCCTTGGAGACAAGTCGGTTGGAGGACGATGTATTGGATCGCGACGCAAAATGAGTGTTCCATCGTCATTACAAGGCCCTGAACCTTACAATTAACTATCAGTTTCGCGTCGGATTCGAAAATCTACTCACAGGAGAAGTTCATACGGTGCTCGAGACAGCAATATACCCCTTGGAGACAAATCGGCTGGAGGACGATGTATTGAATCTCGACGCAATTTGAGTGTTCCAGCGTCATTAGGAGGCCCTGAATGTTACAATTAACTATAATTTTTGGTCGGATTCGAAAATCTAAACTCACAGGAGAACGACCATAAGGTGCCCGAGGCAGCAATAGACCCTTGGAGACAAGTCGGCTGGAGGCCGATGTATTGAATCACGACGCAATTTGAGTGTTCCATCGGCATTAGGAGGCCCTGAACGTTACAATTAACTATCACTTTTGCGTCGGGTTCGAAAATCTAAACTCACAGGAGAACGACCATAAGGTGCCCGAGGCAGCAATAGACCCTTGGAGACAAGTCGGCTGGAGGCCGATGTATTGAATCTCGACGCAATTTGAGTGTTCCATCGTCATTAGGAGGCCCTAAACGTTACAATTAACTATCATTTTTGCGTCGGATTCGATAATCTAGACTTACAAGAGAACGACCATAAAGTGCCCGAGGCAGCGTTAGATCCTTGGAGACAAGTCGGCTGGAGGACGATGTATTGAATCTCGACGCAATTTGAGTGTTCCATCGTCATTAGAAGGCCCTGAACGTTACAATTAACTATGATTTTTGCGTCGGATTCGAAAATCTAGACTCACAGGAGAACGACCATAAGGTTCCCCGAGGCAGCAATAGACCCTTGGAGACAAGTCGGCTGGAGGCCGATGTATTGAATCTCGACGCAATTTGAGTGTTCCATCGGCATTAGGAAGCCCTGAACGTTAAAATTAAGTATCATTTTTGCGTCGGATTCGAAAATCTACTCACAGGAGAAGTTCATACGGTGCTCGAGACAGCAATATCCCCTTGGAGACAATTCCGCTGGAGGCCGATGTATTGAATCTCGACGCAATTTGAGAGTTCCATCGGCATTAGGAGGCCATGATCGTTACAATTAACTATCATTTTTGCGTCGGATTCTTAAATCTAGACTTACAGGAGTACGACCATAAGGTGCCCGAGGCAGCATTAAACCCTTGGAGACAAGTCGGCTGGAGGACGATGTAATGAATCTCGACGCAATTTGAGAGTTCTATCGTCATCAGGAGGCGCTGAACGTTACTATTCACTATCATTTTTGCGTCGTATTCGAAAATCTAGACTTACAGGAGAAGGATCATATGGTGCCCGAGGCAGCAACAGACCCTTGGAGACAAGTCGGCTGGAGGCCGATGTATTGAATATCGACGCAATTTGAGTGTTCCATCGTCATTAGGAGGCCCTGAATGTTACAATTAACTATCATTTTTGCGTCGGATTCGATAATCTAAACTCACAGGGGAAAGACCATACGGTGCCCGAGGCAGCTATTGACCCCTGGAGACAAGTCGGTTGGAGGACGATGTATTGGATCGCGACGCAAAATGAGTGTTCCATCGTCATTACAAGGCCGTGAACCTTACAATTAACTATCAGTTTCGCGTCGGATTCGAAAATCTCCTCACAGGAGCAGTTCATACGGTGCTCGAGACAGCAATATACCCCTTGGAGACAAATCGGCTGGAGGACGATGTATTGAATCTCGACGCAATTTGAGTGTTCCATCGGCATTAGGAGGCCCTGAACGTTACAATTAACTATCATTTTTGCGTCGGGTTCGAAAATCTAGACTCACAAGAGAACGACCATAAGGTGCCCGAGGCAGCAATAGACCCTTGGAGACAAGTCGGCTGGAGGACGATGTATTGAATCTCGACGCCATTTGAGAGTTCCATCGTCATTAGGCGGCCCTGAACGTTACAATTAACTATCATTTTTGCGTCGGATTCGAAAATCTACTCACAGAAGAAGTTCATACGGTGCTCGAGACAGCAATATCCCCTTGGAGACAATTCCGCTGGAGGCCGATGTATTAAATCTCGACGCAATGTGAGAGTTCCATCGGCATTAGGAGGCCATGAACGTTACAAATAACTATCATTTTTGCGTCGGATTCTAAAATCTAGACTCACAGGAGAACGACCATAAGGTGCCCGAAGCAGCAATAGACCCTTGGAGGCAAGTCGGCTTTAGGCCGATGTATTGAATCTCGACGCAATTTGAGTGTTCCATCGTCATTACAAGGCCCTGAACGTTACAATTAACTATCATTTTTGCGTCGGGTTCGAAAATCTAGACTCACAGGAGAACGACCATAAGGTGCCCGAGGCAGCAATAGACCCTTGGAGACAAGTCGGCTGGAGGACGATGTATTGAATCTCGACGCAATTTGAGAGTTCCATCGTCATTAAGCGGCCCTGAACGTTACAATTAACTATCATTTTTGCGTCGGTATCGAAAATCTAGACTTACAAGAGAACGACCATAAAGTGCCCGAGGCAGCATTAGATCCTTGGAGACAAGTCGGCTGGAGGACGATGTATTGGATCGCGACGCAATTTGAGTGTTCCATCGTCATTAGGAGGCCCTGAATGTTACTATTAACTATCATTTTTGCGTCGGATTCGAAAATCTAAACTCACAGGAGAACGACCATAAGGTGCCCGAGGCAGCAATAGACCCTTGGAGACAAGTCGGCTGGAGGACGATGTATTGGATCGCGACGCAATTTGAGTCTTCTATCGTCATTAGGAGGCGCTGAACGTTACAATTCACTATCATTTGTGCTAGGATTCGAAAATCTAGACTCACAGGAGAAGGACCATAAGGTGCCCGAGGCAATGATATCCCCTTGGAGACAAGTCGGCTGGAGGCCGATGTATGGAATCTCGACGCAATTTGAGTGTTCCATCGTCATTAGAAGGCCCTGAACGTTACAATTAACTATCATTTTTGCGTCGGATACGAAAATCTAGACTCACAGGAGGACGACCATAAGGTGCCCGAGGCAGCAATAGACCCTTGGAGACAAGTCGGTTGGAGGACGATGTATTGAATCTCGACGCAATTTGAGAGTTCCATCGTCAATAGGCGGCCCTGAACGTTACAATTAACTATCATTTTGGCGTCGGATTCGTAAATCTAGACTTACAAGAGAACGACCATAAAGTGCCCGAGGCAGCATTAGACCCTTGGAGACAAGTCGGCTGGAGGACGATGTATTGGATCGCGACGCAATTTGAGTGTTCCATCGTCATTAGGATTCCCTGAATGTTACAATTAAGTATCAGTTTTTCGTCGGATTCGAAAATCTAGACTCACAGCAGACGAACCATTTGGTGCCCGAGGCAGCAATATCCCCTTGAGACACATCGGCTGGAGGACGATGTATTGAATCCCGACGCAATTTGAGTCTTCTATCGTCGTTAGGAGGCGCTGAACGTTACAATTCACTATCATTTTTGCGTCGGATTCGAAAATCTAGAGTCACAGGAGAAGGATCATTTTGTGCCCGAGACAGCAATATCCCCTTGTAGACAAGTCGGCTGGAGGACGATGTATTGAATCTCGACGCAATTTGAGTGTTCCATCGGCATTAGGAGGCCCTGAACGTTAAAATTAACGATCATTTTTGCGTCGGATTCGATAATCTAAACTCACAGGGGAACGACCATACGGTGCCCGAGGCAGCAATAGACCCTTGGAGACAAGTGGGCTGGAGGACGATGTATTGAATCTCGACGCCATTTGAGAGTTCCATCGTCATTAGGCGGCCCTGAACGTTACAATTAACTATCATTTTTGCGTCGGTTTCGAAAATCTAGACTTACAAGAGAACGACCCTAAAGTGCCCGAGGCAGCATTAGATCCTTGGAGACAAGTCGGCTGGAGGACGATGTCTTGGATCGCGACGCAATTTGAGTGTTCCATCGTCATTAGGAGGCCCTGAATGTTACAATTAACTATCATTTTTGGTCGGATTCGAAAATCTAGACTCACAGGAGAACGACCATAAGGTGCCCGAGGCAGCAATAGACCCTTGGAGACAAGTCGGCTGGAGGCCGATGTATTGAATCTCGACGCAATTTGAGTGTTCCATCGGCATTAGGAGGCCCTGAACGTTAAAATTAACGATCATTTTTGCGTCGGATTCGATAATCTAAACTCACAGGAGAACGACCATACGGTGCCCGAGGCAGCAACAGACCCTTGGAGACAAGTCGGCTGGAGGACGATGTATTGAATCTCGACGCAATTTGAGTGTTCCATCATCATTACAAGGCCCTGAACGTTACAATTAACTATCATTTTTGCGTCGGATTCGAAAATCTAGACTCACAGGAGAACGACCATAAGGTGCCCGAGGCAGCAATAGACCCTTGGAGACAAGTCGGCTGGAGGCCGATGTATTGAATCTCGACGCAATTTGAGTGTTCCATCGGCATTAGGAAGCCCTGAACGTTAGAATTAACTATCATTTTTGCGTCGGATTCAAAAAACTACTCACAGGAGAAGTTCATACGGTGGTCGAGACAGCAATATCCCCTTGGAGACAATTCCGCTGGAGGCCGATGTATTGAATCTCGACGCAATTTGAGAGTTCCATCGGCATTAGGAGGCCATGAACGTTACAATTAACTATCATTTTTGCGTCGGATTCTAAAATCTAAACTTACAAGAGAACGACCATAAGGTACCCGAGGCAGCATTAGACCCTTGGAGACAAGTCGGCTGGAGGCCGATGTATTGAATCTGGACGCAATTTGAGTGTTCCATCGGCATTAGGAGGCCCTGATCGTTATAATTAACTATCATTTTTGCGTCGGATTCGATAATCTAGAGTCACAGGAGAATGACCATAAGGTGCCCGAGGCAGCAATAGACCCTTGGAGACAAGTCGGCTGGAGGACGATGTATTAAATCTCGACGCAATTTGAGTGTTCCATCCTCATTAGGAGGCCCTGAACGTTATAATTAACTATCATTTTTGCGTCGGATTCGATAATCTAAACTCACAGGAGAACGACCATAAGGTGCCCGAGGCAGCAATAGACCCTTGGAGACAAGTCGGCTGGAAGCCGATGTATTGAATCTCGACGCAATTTGAGTGTTCCATCGTCATTACAAGGCTTGAACGTTACAATTAACTATCATTTTTGCGTCGGATTCGAAAATCTAGACTCACAGGTGAACGACCATAAGGTGCCCGAGGCAGCAATAGACCCTTGGAGGCAAGTCGGCTGGAGGCCGATGTATTGAATCTCGTCGCAATTTGAGTGTTCCATCGTCATTACAAGGCCCTGAACGTTACAATTAACTATCATTTTTGCGTCGGGTTCGAAAATCTAGACTCACAGGAGAACGACCATAAGGTGCCCGAGGCAGCAATAGACCCTTGGAGACAAGTCGGCTGGAGGACGATGTATTGAATCTCGACGCAATTTGAGAGTTCCATCGTCATTAGGCGGCCCTGAACGTTACAATTAACTATCATTTTTGCGTCGGATTCGAAAATCTAGACTTACAAGAGAACGACCATAAAGTGCCCGAGGCAGCATTAGATCCTTGGAGACAAGTCGGCTGGAGGACGATGTATTGGATCGCGACGCAATTTGAGTGTTCCATCGTCAATAGGTAGCCCTGAATGTTACAATTAACTATCATTTTTGCATCGGATTCGAAAATCTAAACTCACAGGAGAACGACCATAAGGTGCCCGAGGCAGCAATAGACCCTTGGAGACAAGTCGGCTGGAGGACGATGTATTGGATCGCGACGCAATTTGAGTCTTCTATCGTCATTAGGAGGCGCTGAACGTTACAATTCACTATCATTTGTGCTAGGATTCGAAAATCTAGACTCACAGGAGAACGACCATAAGGTGCCCGAGGCAGCAATACACCCTTGGACACAAGTCGGCTGGAGGACGATGTATTGAATCTCGACGCAATTTGAGAGTTCCATCGTCATTAGGCGGCCCTGAACGTTACAATTAACTATCATTTTGGCGTCGGATTCGTAAATCTAGACTTACAAGAGAACGACCATAAAGTGCCCGAGGCAGCATTAGACCCTTGGAGACAAGTCGGCTGGAGGACGATGTATTGAATCTCGACGCAATTTGAGTGTCCCATCGTCATTAGGAGGCCCTAAACGTTACAATTAACTATCATTTTTGCGTCGGATTCGATAATCTAAACTCACAGGGGAACGACCATACGGTGCCCGAGGCAGCTATTGACCCTTGGAGACAAGTCGGTTGGAGGACGATGTATTGGAACGCGACGCAAAATGAGTGTTCCATCGTCATTACAAGGCCCTGAACCTTACAATTAACTATCAGTTTCGCGTCGGATTCGAAAATCTACTCACAGGAGAAGTTCATACGGTGCTCGAGACAGCAATATACCCCTTGGAGACAAATCGGCTGGAGGACGATGTATTGAATCTCGACGCAATTTGAGTGTTCCATCGGCATTAGGAGGCCCTGAACGTTACAATTAACTATCATTTTTGCGTCGGGTTCGAAAATCTAGACTCACAGGAGAACGACCATATGTATTGAATCTCGACGCAATTTGAGAGTTCTATCGTCATCAGGAGGCGCTGAACGTTACTTTTCACTATCATTTTTGCGTCGGATTCGAAAATCTAGACTCACAGGAGAAGAATCATATGGTGCCCGAGGCAGCAACAGACCCTTGGAGACAAGTCGGCTGGATGCCGATGTATTGAATTTCGACGCAATTTGAGTGTTCCATCGTCATTAGGAGGCCCTAAACGTTACAATTAACTATCATTTTTGCGTCGGATTCGATAATCTAAACTCACAGGAGAACGACCATAAGGTGCCCGAGGCAGCATTAGACCTTTGGAGACAAGTCGGCTGGAGGACGATGTATTGAATCTCGACGCAATTTGAGTGCCCCATCGTCATTACAAGGCCCTAAACGTTACAATTAACTATCATTTTTGCGTCGGATTCGATAATCTAAACTCACAGGAGAACGACCAAAAGGTGCCCGAGGCAGCAACAGATCCTTGGAGACAAGTCGGCTGGAGGGCGATGTATTAAATCTCGACGCAATTTGAGTTTTCCATCGTCATTACAAGGACCTGAACGTTGCAATTAACTATCATTTTTGCGTTGGATTCGAAAATCTAGACTCACAGGAAAACGACCATTAGGTCCCCGAGGCAGCAATAGACCCTTGGAGACAAGTGGGCTGGAGGCCGATGTATTAAATCTCGACGCAATTTGAGTGTTCCATCGGCATTAGGAGGCCCTGAGCATTACATTTAACTATCAGTTTTGCGTCGGATTCGAAAATCTAAACTCACAGGAGAACGACCATAAGGTGAGCGAGGCAGCAATAGACCCTTGGAGACAAGTCGGCTGGAGGCCGATGTATTAAATCTCGACGCAATTTGAGTGTTCCATCGGCATTAGGAGTCCCTGAACGTTACAATTAACTGACAGATTTTCGTCGGATTCGAAAATCTAAACTCACAGGAGAACGACCATAAGGTGAACGAGGCAGTAATAGACCGTTGGAGACAAGTCGGCTGGAGGCCGATGTATTGAATCTCGACGCAATTTGAGTGTTCCATCGTCATTACAAGGCCCTGAACCTTACAATTAACTATCAGTTTCGCGTCGGATTCGAAAATCTACTCACAGGAGAAGTTCATACGGTGCTCGAGACAGCAATACACCCCTTGGAGACAAATCGGCTGGAGGACGATGTATTGAATCTCGACGCAATTTGAGTCTTCTATCGTCATTAGGAGGCCCTGAACGTTACAATTCACTATCATTTTTGCGTCGGATTCGAAAATCTAAACTCACAGGAGAACGACCATAAGGTGCCCGAGGCAGCATTAGACCCTTGGAGACAAGTCGGCTGGAGGACGATGTATTGAATCTCGACGCAATTTGAGTGCCCCATCGCTATTACATGGCCAAAACGTTACAATTAACTATCATTTTTGCGTCGGATTCGATAATCTAAACTCACAGGGGACCGACCATAAGGTGCCCGAGGCAGCAATAGACCCTTGGAGACAAGTCGGCTGGAGGCCGATGTATTATTGAATCTCGACGCAATTTGAGTGTTCCATCGTCATTAGAAGGCACTGAACGTTACAATTAACTACCATTTTTGCGTCGGATTCGAAATTCTAGACTCACAGGAGAACGACCATAAGGTGCCCGAGGCAGCATTAGACCCTTGGAGACAAGTCGGCTGGAGGACGATGTATTGGATCGCGACGCAATTTGAGTGTTCCATCGTCATTAGGAGGCCCTAAACGTTACAATTAACTATCATTTTTGCGTCGGATTCGATAATCTAAAATCACAGGGGAACGACCATACGGTGCCCGAGGCAGCTATTGACCCTTGGAGACAAGTCGGTTGGACGACGATGTATTGGATCGCGACGCAAAATGAGTGTTCCATCGTCATTAGAAGGCCCTGAATGTTACAATTAACTTTCATTTATGCGTCGGATTCGAAAATCTACTCACAGGAGAAGTTCAAACGGTGCTCGAGACAGCAATATCCCCTTGGAGACAAGTCCGCTGGAGGCCGATGTATTGAATCTCGACGCAATTTGAGAGTTCCATCGGCATTAGGAGGCCCTGAACGTTACAATTAACTATCATTTTTGCGTCGGATTCGAAAATCTAGAGTTACAAGAGAACGACCATAAGGTGCCCGAGGCAGCATTAGATCCTTGGAGACAAGTCGGCTGGAGGACGATGTATTGAATCTCGACGCAATTTGCGAGTTCAATCGTCATCAGGAGGCGCTGAACGTTACTATTCACTATCATTTTTGCGTCGGATTCGAAAATCTAGACTCACAGGAGACGGATCATAATGTGCCCGAGACAGTAATGGACCCTTGGAAACAAGTCGGCTGGAGGACGATGTATTGGATCGCGACGCAATTTGAGTCTTCTACCGTCATTAGGAGGCGCTGAACGTTACAATTCACTATCATTTTTGCGTCGGATTCGAAAATCTAGACTCACAGGAGAAGGACCATGTGGTGCCCGAGGCAGCGATATCCCCTTGGAGACAAGTCGGCTGGAGGCCGATGTATTGAATCTCGACGCAATTTGAGAGTTCTATCGACATCAGGAGGCGCTGAACGTTACTATTCACTATCATTTTTGCGTCGGATTCGAAAATCTAGACTCACAGGAGAATGATGATATGGTGCCCGAGACAGCAATATCCACTTGGAGACAAGTCCGCTGGAGGCCGATGTATTGAATCTCGACGCAATTTGAGTGTTACATCGTCATTAGGAGGCCCTGAATCTTACAATTAACTATCAGTTTCGCGTCGGATTCGAAAATCTAGACTCACAGGAGACGGACCACATGGAGCCCGAGGCAGCAATATCCCCTTGGAGACAAGTCCGCTGGAGGCCGATGTATTGAATCTCGACGCAATTTGAGTGTTCCATCGTCATTAGGAGGCCCTGAACTTTACAATTAACTATCTTTTTTGCGTCGGATTCGAAAATCTAGACTCACAGGAGAACGACCATAAGGTGCCCGAGGCAGCAATATGGAGACAAGTCGGCTGGAGGCCGATGTATTGAATCTCGACGCAATTTGAGTGTTCCATCGGCATTAGGAGGCCCTGAACGTTAAAATTAACAATCATTTTTGCGTCGGATTCGATAATCTAAACTCACAGGAGAACGACCATAAGGTGCGCGAGGCAGCAACAGACCCTTGGAGACTAGTCGGCTGGAGGCCGATGTATTGAATCTCGACGTAATTTGAGTGTTCCATCGGCATTAGGAGGCCCTGAACGTTACAATTAGCTATCATTTTTGCGTCGGATTCGATAATCTAAACTCACAGGAGAACGACCATAAGGTGCCGGAAGCAGCAACAGACCCTTGGAGAAAAGTCGGCTGGAGGACGATGTATTGAATCTCGACGCAATTTGAGTGTTCCATCGTCATTACAAGGCCCTGAACGTTACAATTAACTATCAGTTTCGCGTCGGATTCGAAAATCTAGACTCACAGGAGACGGACCACATGGAGCCCAAGGAAGCAATATCCCCTTGTAGACAAGTCGGCTGGAGGAAGATGTATTGACTCTCGACGCAATTTCAGTGTTCCATCGTCATTAAGAGGCCCTGAGCATTACATTTAACTATCAGTTTTGCGTCGGATTCGAAAATGTTGACTAATGGGGGAACGACCATACTGTGCCCGAGGCAGCTATTGACCCTTGGAGACAAGTCGGTTGGAGGACGATGTATTGGATCGCGACGCAAAATGAATGTTCCATCGTCATTAGGAGGCCCTGAATGTTACAATTAACTATCTGTTTTTCGTCGGATTCGAAAATCGAAACTCACAGGAGAACGACCATAAGGTGCCCGAGGCAGCAATAGACCGTTGGAGACAAGTCGGCTGGAGGACGATGTATTGAATCTCGACGCAATTTGAGTGTCCCATCGTCATTACAAGGCCCTGAACGTTACAATTAACTATCATATTTGCGTCGGATTCGAGTATCTAGACTCACAGGAGTACGAACATAAGGTGCCCGAGGCAGCAATAGACCCTTGGAGACAAGTCGGCTGGAGGACGATGTATGGGATCGCGACGCAATTTGAGTCTTCTATCGTCATTAGGAGGCGCTGAACGTTACAATTCACTATCAGTTTTTCGTCGGATTCGATAATCTAAACTCACAGGAGAACGACCATAAGGTGCCCGAGGCAGCAATAGACCCTTGGAGACAAGTCGGCTGGAGGCCGATGTACTGAATTTCGACGCAATTTGAGTGTTCCTTCGGCATTAGGAGGCCCTGAACGTTAAAATTAACTATCATTTTTGCGTCGGATACGATAATCTAAACTCACAGGAGATCGACCATTAGGTGCCCGAGGCAGCAACAAACCCTTGGAGACTAGTCGGCTGGTGGCCGATGTATTGAATCTCGACGCAATTTGAGTGTTCCATCGGCATTAGGAGGCCCTGAACGTTGCAATTAACTATAATTTTTGCGTCGGATTCGATAATCTAAACTCACAGGAGAACGACCATAAGGTGTCCTAGGCAGCAACAGAACCTTGGAGACAAGTCGGCTGGAGGCCGATGTATTGAATCTCGACGCAAATTGAGTGTTCCATCGTCATTACAAGGCGCTGAACGTTACAATTAACTATCATTTTTGCGTCGGATTCGTATATCTAGACTCACAGGAGAACGACCATAAGGTGCCCGAGGCAGCAATATACCCTTCGAGACAAGTCGGCTGGAGGACGATGTATTGGATCGCGACGCAATTTGAGTCTTCTATCGTCATTAGGAGGCGCTGAACGTTACAATTCACTATCAGTTTTTCGTCGGATTAGAAAATCTAGACTCACAGCAGACGAACCATTTTGTGCCCGAGGCAGCAATATCCCCTCGGAGACAAATCGGCTTTAGGACGATGTATTGAATCCCGACGCCATTTGAGTCTTCTATCGTCATTAGGAGGCGCTGCATGTTACAATTCACTATCATTTTTGCGTCGGATTCGAAATTCTAGACTCACAGGAGAAGGATCATATTGTGCCCGAGACAGCAATATCCCCTTGGAGACAAGTCGGCTGGAGGACGATGTATTGAATCTCGACGCAATTTGAGTGTCCCATCGTCATTAGGAGGCCCTAAACGTTACAATTAACTATCATTTTTGCGTCGGATTCTATAATCTAAACTCACAGGGGAACGACCATACGGTGCCCGAGGCAGCTATTGACCCTTGGAGACAAGTCGGTTGGAGGACGATGTATTTGATCGCGACGCAAAATGAGTGTTCCATCGTCATTAGGAGGCCCTGAATGTTACAATTAACAATCTGTTTTTCGTCGGAGTCGAACATCTAAACTCACAGGAGAACGATCATAAGGTGCCCGAGGCAGCAATAGACCGTTGGAGACAAGTCGGCTGGAGGCCGATGTATTGAATCTCGACGCAATTTGAGTGTTCCATCGTCATTACAAGGCCCTGAACCTTACAATTAACTATCAGTTTCGCGTCGAATTCGAAAATCTACTCACAGGAGAAGTTCATACGGTGCTCGAGACAGCAATATACCCCTTGGAGACAAATCGGCTGGAGGACGATGTATTGGATCGCGACGCAATTTGAGTCTTCTATCGTCATTAGGAGGCGCTGAACGTTACAATTCACTATCATTTTTCGGTCGGATTCGAAAATCTAGACTCACAGGAGAAGGATCATATTGTGCCCGAGACAGCAATATCCCCTTGGAGACAAGTCGGCTGGAGGACGATGTATTGAATCTCGACGCAATTTGAGTGTCCCATCGTCATTACAAGGCCCTAAACGTTACAATTAACTATCATTTTTGCGTCGGATTCGATAATCTAAACTCACAGGAGAACGACCGTAAGGTGCCCGAGGCAGCAACAGACCCTTGGAGACAAGTCGGCTGGAGGCCGATGTATTGAATCTCGACGAAATTTGAGTGTTCCATCGTCATTACAAGGCCCTGAACGTTACAATTAACTATCATTTTTGCGTCTTATTCTAAAATGTTGACTCACAGGGGAACGACCATACGGTGCCCGAGGCAGCTATTGACCCTTGGAGACAATTCGGTTGGAGGACGATGTTTTGGATCGCGACGCAAAATGAGTGTTCCATCGTCATTAGGAGGCCCTGAATGTTACAATTAACTATCAGTTTTTCGTCGGATTCGAAAATCTAAACTCACGGGAGAACGACCATAAGGTGCCCGAGTCAGCAATAGACCCTTGGAGACAAGTCGGCGAGAGGGCGATGTATTGAATCTCGACGCAATTTGAGTGTTCCATCGGCATTAGGAGGCCCTGAACGTTACAATTAACTATCATTTTTGCGTCGGATTCGATAATCTAAACTCAGAGGAGAACGACCATAAGGTGCCCGAGGCAGCAATAGACCCTTGGAGACAAGTAGGCTGGAGGCCGATGTATTGAATCTCGACGCAATTTGAGTGTTCCATCGTCATTAGAAGGCCCTGAACGTTAAAATTAACTATCATTTTTGCGTCGGATTCGATAATCTAAACTCACAGGAGAACGACCATAAGGTGCCCGAGGCAGCAACAGACCCTTGGAGACAAGTCGGCTGGAGGCCGATGTATTGAATCTCTACGCAATTTGAGTGTTCCATCGTCATTACAAGGCCCTGAACGTTACAATTAACTATCATTTTTGCGTCGGATTCGAAAATCTAGACTCACAGGAGAACGACCATAAGGTGCCCGAGGCAGCAATAGACCCTTGGAGACAAGTCGGCTGGAGGCCGATGTATTGAATCTCGACGCAATTTGAGTGTTACATCGTCATTACAAGGCCCTGAACGTTACAATTAACTATCATTTTTGCGTCGGATTCTAAAATGTTGACTCACAGGGGAACGACCACACGGTGCCCGAGGCAGCAATAGACCCTTGGAGAAAAGTCGGCTGGAGGCCGATGTTTTGAATCTCGACGCAATTTGAGAGTTCTATCGTCATCAGGAGGCGCTGAACGTTACTATTCACTAATATTTTTGCGTCGGATACGAAAATCTAGAAGGATCATATGGTGCCCGAGGCAGCAATATCCCCTTGGAGACAAGTCCGCTGGAGGCCGAAGTATTGAATCTCGACGCAATTTGAGTGTTCCATCGTCATTAGGAGGCCCTGAACGTTATAATTAACTATCAGGTTCGCGTCGGATTCGAAAATCTAGACACACAGGAGACGGACCACATGGAGCCCGAGGCAGCAATATCCCCTTGTAGACAAGTCGGCTGGAGGAAGATGTATTGACTCTCGACGCAATTTCAGTGTTCCATCGTCATTAGGAGGCCCTGAGCATTACATTTAACAATCAGTTTTGCGTCGGATTCGAAAATGTTGACTCACAGGGGAACGACCATAAGGTGCCCGAGGCAGCAATAGACCCTTGGAGACAAGTCGGCTAGAGGGCGATGTATTGAATCTCGACGCAATTTGAGTGTTCCATCGGCATTAGGAGGCCCTGAACGTTACAATTAACTATCATTTTTGCGTCAGATTCGATAATCTAAACTCACAGGAGAACGACCATAAGGTGCCCGAAGCAGCAATAGACCCTTGGAGACAAGTCGGCTGGAGGCCGATGTATTGGATCTCGACGCAATTTGAGTGTTCCATCGTCATTAGAAGGCCCTGAACGTTACAATTAACTATCATTTTTGCGTCGGATTCGATAATCTAAACTCACAGGAGAACGACCAGCTGGTGCCCGAGGCAGCAATAGACTCTTGGAGACAAGTCGGCTGGAGGCCGATGTATTGAATCTCGACGCAATTTGAGTGTTCGATCGCCATTACAAGGCCCTGAACGTTACAATTAACTATCATTTTTGCGTCGGATTCGAAAATCTAGACTCACAGGAGAACGACCATAAGGTGCCCGAGGCAGCAATAGACTCTTGGAGACAAGTCGGCTGGAGGCCGATGTATTGAATCTCGACGCAATTTGAGTGTTCGATCGCCATTACAAGGCCCTGAACGTTACAATTAACTATCATTTTTGCGTCGGATTGTAAAATGTTGACTCACAGGGGAACGACCATACGGTGCCCGAGGCAGCTATTGACCCTTGGAGACAAGTCGGTTGGAGGACGATGTATTGGATCGCGACGCAAAATGAGTGTTCCATCGCCATTAGGAGGCCCTGAATGTTACAATTAACTATCAGTTTTTCGTCGGATTCGAAAATCTAAACTCACGGGAGAACGACCATAAGGTGCCCGAGTCAGCAAATAGACCCTTGGAGACAAGTCGGCTAGAGGCCGATGTATTGAATCTCGACGCAATTTGAATGATCCATCGTCATTAGAAGGCCCTGAACGTTACAATTAACTATCATTTTTGTGTCAGATACGAAAATCTAGACTCACAGGAGAACGGCCATAAGGTGCCCGAGGCAGCAATAGACCCTTGGAGACAAATCGGCTGGAGGACGATGTATTGAATCTCGACGCAATTAGAGAGTTCCATTGTCATTAGGCGGCCCTGAACGTTACAATTAACTATCATTTTGGCGTCGGATCCGTAAATCTAGACTTACAAGAGAACGACCATAAAGTGCCCGAGGCAGCATTAGACCCTTGCAGTCAAGTCGGCTGGAGGACGATGTATTGGATCGCGACGGAATTTGAGTGTTCCATCGTCATTAGGAGGCCCTGAATGTTACAATTAACTATCAGTTTTTCGTCGGATTCGAAAATCTAGACTCACAGCAGACGAACCATTTGGTGCCCTTGGCAGCAATACCCCTTTGGAGACATATCGGCTGGAGGACGATGTATTGAATCTCGACGCAATTTGAGTGTTCCATCGTCATTACAAGGCCCTGAAACTTACAATTAACTATCAGTTTCGCATCGGATTCGAAATTCTACTCACAGGAGAAGTTCATACGGTGCTCGAGACAGCAATATCCCCTTGGAGACAGTTCCGCTGGAGGCCGATGTGTTGAATCTCGACGCAATTTGAGAGTTCCATCGGCATTAGGAGGCCATGAACGTCACAATTAACTATCATTTTTGCGTCGGATTCGAAAATCTAGACTTACAAGAGAACGACCATAAGGTGCCAGAGGCAGCATTAGACCCTTGGAGACAAATCGGCTGGAGGACGATGTATTGAATCTCGACGCAATTTGAGTCTTCTATCGTCATTAGGAGGCGCTGAACGTTACAATTCACTATCATTTTTCGGTCGGATTCGAAAATCTAGACTCACAGGTGAAGGATCATATTGTGTCCGAGACAGCAATATCCCCTTGGAGACAAGTCGGCTGGAGGACGATGTATTGAATCTCGACGCAATTTGAGTGTCCCATCGTCATTACAAGGCCCAAAACGTTACAATTAACTATCATTTTTGCGTCGGATTCGATAATCTAAACTCACAGGAGAACGACAATAAGGTGCCCGAGGCAGCAACAGACCCTTGGAGACAAGTCGGCTGGAGGCCGATGTATTGAATCTCAACGCAATTTGAGTGTTCCATCGTCATTACAAGGCCCTGAACGTTACAATTAACTATCATTTTTGCGTCGGATTCGAATATGTAGACTCACAGGAGAACGACCATAAGGTGCCCGAGGCAGCAATATACCTTTGGAGACAAGTCGGCTGGAGGACGATGTATTGGATCTCGACGCAATTTGAGTCTTCTATCGGCATTAGGAGGCGCTGAACGTTACAATTAACTATCATTTTTGCGTCGGATTCTAAAATGTTGACTCACAGGGGAACGACCATACGGTGCCCGAGGCAGCTATTGACCCTTGGAGACAAGTCGGTTGGAGGACGATGTATTGGATCGCGACGCAAAATGAGTGTTCCATCGTCATTAGGAGGCCCTGAATGTTACAATTAACTATCAGTTTTTCGTCGGATTCGAAAATCTAAACTCACGGGAGAACGACCATAAGGTGCCCGAGGTTGCAATAGACCCTTGGAGACAAGTCGGCTGGAGGCCGATGTATTGAATCTCGACGCAATTTGAGTGTTGCATCGGCATTAGGAGGCCCTGAACGTAAAAATTAACTATCATTTTTGCGTCGGATTCGATAATCTAAACTCACAGGAGAACGACCATAAGGTGCCCGAGGCATCCACAGACTCTTGAAGACAAGTCGGCTGGAGGCCGATGTATTGAATCTCGACGCAATTTGGGTGTTCCATCGGCATTAGGAGGCCCTGAACGTCAGAATTAACTATCATTTTTGCGTCGGATTCGATAATCTAAACTCACAGGAGAACGACCATAAGGTGACCGAGGCAGCAATAGACCCTTGGAGACAAGTCGGCTGGAGGCCGATGTATTGAATCTCGACGCAATTTGAGTGTTCCATCGTCATTACAAGGCCTTGAACGTTACAATTAACTATCATTTTTGCGTCGGATTCTAAATTGTTGACTCACAGGGGAACGACCACACGGTGCCCGAGGCAGCAATAGACCCTTGGAGACAAGTCGGCTGGAGGCCGATGTATTGAATCTCGACGCAATTTGAGAGTTCTATCGTCATCAGGAGGCGCTGAACGTTACTATTCACTATCATTTTTGCGTTGGATTCGAAAATCTAGGCTCACAGGAGAAGGATCATATGGTGCCCGAGGCAGCAATATCCCCTTGGAGACAAGTCCGCTGGAGGCCGATGTATTGAATCTCGACGCAATTAGAGTGTTCCATCGTCATTAGGAGGCCCTGAACCTTATAATTAACTATCAGTTTCACGTCGGATTCGAAAATCTAGACTCACAGGAGACGGACCACATGGAGCCCGAGGCAGCAATATCCCCTTGTAGACAAGTCGGCTGGAGGAAGATGTATTGACTCTCGACGCAATTTCAGTGTTCCATCGTCATTAGGAGGCCCTGAGCATTACATTTAACTATCAGTTTTGCGTCGGATTCATTAATCTAAACTCACAGGAGAACGACCATACGGTGCCCGAGGCAGCAACAGCCCCTTGGAGACAAGTCGGCTGGAGGATGATGTATTGAATCTCGACGCAATTTGAGTGTTCCATCGTATTACAAGGCCCTGAACGTTACAATTCACTATCATTTTGGCGTCGGATTCGAAAATCTAGACTCACAGGAGAACGACCATAAAGTGCCCGAGGCAGCATTAGACCCTTGGAGTCAAGTCGGCTGGAGGACGATGTATTGGATCCAGGCGGAATTTGAGTGTTCCATCGTCATTAGGAGGCCCTGAATGTTACAAATAACTATCAGTTTTTCGTCGGATTCGAAAATCTAGACTCACAGCAGACGAACCATTTGGTGCCCGAGGAAGCAATACCCCTTTGGAGACATATCGGCTGGAGGACGATGTATTGAATCCCGACGCAATTTGAGTCTTCTATCGTCATTAGGACGCGCTGAACGTTACAATTCACTACCATTTTTGCATCGGATTCGAAAATCTAGACTCACAGGAGAAGGATCATATTGTGCCCGAGACAGCATTATCCCTTGGAGACAAGTCGGCTGAAGGACGATGTATTGAATCTCGACGCAATTTGAGTGTCCCATCGTCATTAGGAGGCCCTAAACGTAACAATTAACTATCATTTTTGCGTCGGATTCGATAATCTAAACTCACAGGAGAACGACCATAAGGTGCCCGAGGCAGCAATACACCGTTGGAGACAAGTCGGCTGGAGGCCGATGTATTGAATCTCGACGCAATTTGAGTGTTCCATCGTCATTACAAGGCCCTGAACCTTACAATTAACTATCAGTTTCGCATCGGATTCGAAAATCTACTCACTGGAGAAGTTCATACGGTGCTCGAGACAGCAATATCCCCTTGGAGACAGTTCCGCTGGAGGCCAATGTATTGAATCTCGACGCAATTTGAGAGTTCCATCGGCATTAGGAGGCCATGAACGTCACAATTAACGATCATTTTTGCGTCGGATTCGAAAATCTAGACTTACAAGAGAACGACCATAAGGTGCCCGAGGCAGCATTAGACCCTTGGAGACAAATCGGCTGGAGGACGATGTATTGAATCTCGACGCAATTTGAGTCTTCTATCGTCATTAGGAGGCGCTGAACGTTACAATTCACTATCATTTTTCGGTCGGATTCGAAAATCTAGACTCACAGGAGAAGGAACATATTGTGTCCGAGACAGCAATATCCCCTTGGAGACAAGTCGGCTGGAGGACGATGTATTGAATCTCGACGCAATTTGAGTGTCCCATCGTCATTACAAGGCCCTAAACGTTACAATTAACTGTCACTTTTGCATCGGATTCGATAATCTAAACTCACAGGAGAACGACCATAAGGTGCCCGAGGCAGCAACACACCCTTGGAGACAAGTCGGCTGGCGGTCGATGTATTGAATCTCGACGCAATTTGAGTGTTCCATCGTCATTACAAGGCCCTGAACGTTACAATTAACTATCATTTTTGCGTCGGATTCGAAAATGTAGACTCACAGGAGAACGACCATATGGGGCCCGAGGCAGCAATAGACCCTTGGAGACAAGTCGGCTGGAGGCCGATGTATTGAATCTCGACGCAATTTGAGTGTTCCATCGTCATTACAAGGCCCTGAACGTTACAATTAACTATCATTTTTGCGTCGGATTCTAAAATATTGACTCACAGGGGAACGACCACACGGTGCCCGAGGCAGCAATAGACCCTTGGAGACAAGTCGGCTGGAGGCCGATGTATTGAATCTCGACGCAATTTGAGTGTTCCATCGTCATTAGAAGGCCCTGAACGTTACAATTAACTATCATTTTTGCGTCGGATACGAAAATCTAGACTCACAGGAGAGCGACCATAAGGTGCCCGAGGCAGCAATAGACCCTTGGAGACAAGTCGGCTGGAGGACGATGTATTGAATCTCGACGCAATTTGAGAGTTCCATTGTCATTAGGCGGCCCTGAACGTTACAATTAACTATCATTTTGGCGTCGGATTCGTAAATCTAGACTTACAAGAGAACGACCATAAAGTGCCCGAGGCAGCATTAGACCCTTGGAGTCAAGTCGGCTGGAGGACGATGTATTGGATCGCGACGGAATTTGAGTGTTCCATCGTCATTAGGAGGCCCTGAATGTTACAATTAACTATCATTTTTGCGTCGGATTCGAAAATCTAGACTCACAGGAGAAGGATGATATTGTCCCCGAGACAGCAATATCTCTTGGAGACAAGTCGGCTGAAGGACGATGTATTGAATCTCGACGCAATTTGAGTGTCCCATCGTCATTAGGAGGCCCTAAACGTTACAATTAACTATCATTTTTGCGTCGGATTCGATTATCTAAACTCACAGGGGAACGACCATACGGTGCCCGAGGCAGCTATTGACGGATTCGAAAATCTAGACTCACAGCAGACGAACCATTTGGTGCCCGAGGCAGCAATATCCCCTTGGAGACAAATCGGCTGGAGGACGATGTATTGAATCTCGACGCAATTTGAGTGTCCCATCGTCATTAGGAAGCCCTAAACAGTACAATTAACTATCATTTTTGCGTCGGATTCGATAATCTAAACTCACAGTGGAACGACTATACGGTGCCCGAGGCAGCCATTGACCCTTGGAGACAAGTCGGCTGGAGGCCGATGTATTGAATCTCGACGCAATTTGAGTGTTCCATCGTCATTACAAGGCCCTGAACCTTACAATTAACTATCAGTTTTGCGTCGGATTCGAAAATCTACTCACAGGAGAAGTTCATACGGTGCTCGAGACAGCAGTATACCCCTTGGAGACAAATCGGCTGGTGGACGATGTATTGAATCTCGACGCAATTTGAGTCTTCTATCGTCATTAGAAGGCGCTGAACGTTACAATTCACTATCATTTTTGCGTTGGATTCGAAAATCTAGACTCACAGGAGAAAGATCATATTGTGCCCGAGACAGCAATATCCCCTTGGAGACAAGTCGGCTGGAGGACGATGTATTGAATCTCGACGCAATTTGAGTGTCCCATCGTCATTAGGAGGCCCTAAACGTTACAATTAACTATCATTTTTGCGTCGGATTCGATAATCTAAACTCACAGGGGAACGACCATACGGTGCCCGAGGCAGCAATAGACCCTTGGAGACAAGTCGGCTGGAGGACGATGTATTGAATCTCGACGCAATTTGAGAGTTCCATTGTCATTAGGCGGCCCTGAACGTTACAATTAACTATCATTTTGGCGTCGGATCCGTAAATCTAGACTTACAAGAGAACGACCATAAAGTGCCCGAGGCAGCATTAGACCCTTGCAGTCAAGTCGGCTGGAGGACGATGTATTGGGTCGCGACGGAATTTGAGTGTTCCATCGTCATTAGGAGGCCCTGAATGTTACAATTAACTATAAGTTTTTCGTCGGATTCGAAAATCTAGACACACAGCAGACGAACCATTTGGTGCCCTTGGCAGCAATACCCCTTTGGAGACATATCGGCTGGAGGACGATGTATTGAATCTCGACGCAATTTGAGTGTTCCATCGTCATTACAAGGCCCTGAAACTGACAATTAACTATCAGTTTCGCATCGGATTCGAAAATCTACTCACAGGAGAAGTTCATACGGTGCTCGAGACAGCAATATCCCCTTGGAGACAGTTCCGCTGGAGGCCGATGTATTGAATCTCGACGCAATTTGAGAGTTCCATCGGCATTAGGAGGCCATGAACGTCACAATTAACTATCATTTTTGCGTCGGATTCGAAAATCTAGACTTACAAGAGAACGACCATAAGGTGCCAGAGGCAGCATTAGACCCTTGGAGACAAATCGGCTGGAGGACGATGTATTGAATCTCGACGCAATTTGAGTCTTCTATCGTCATTAGGAGGCGCTGAACGTTACAATTCACTATCATTTTTCGGTCGGATTCGAAAATCTAGACTCACAGGAGAAGGATCATATTGTGTCCGAGACAGCAATATCCCCTTGGAGACAAGTCGGCTGGAGGACGATGTATTGAATCTCGACGCAATTTGAGTGTTCCATCGTCATTACAAGGCCCTGAACGTTACAATTAACTATCATTTTTGCGTCGGATTCGAATATGTAGACTCACAGGAGAACGACCATAAGGTGCCCGAGGCAGCAATATTCCTTTGGAGACAAGTCGGCTGGAGGACGATGTATTGGATCTCGACGCAATTTGAGTCTTCTATCGGCATTAGGAGGCGCTGAACGTTACAATTCACTATCATTTTTCGGTCGGATTCGAAAATCTAGACTCACAGGAGAAGGATCATATTGTGCCCGAGACAGCAATATCCCCTTGGAGACAAGTCGGCTGGAGGACGATGTATTGAATCTCGACGCAATTTGAGTGTTCCATCGTCATTACAAGGCCCTGAACGTTACAATTAACAATCATTTTTGCGTCGATTTCGAAAATCTAGACTCACAGGAGAACGACCATAAGGTGCCCGAGGCAGCAATAGACCCTTGGAGACAAATCGGCTGGAGGCCGATGTATTGAATCTCGACGCAATTTGAGTGTTCGATCGCCATTACAAGGCCCTGAACGTTACAATTAACTATCATTTTTGCGTCGGATTCTAAAATGTTGACTCACAGGGGAACGACCATACGGTGCCCGAGGCAGCTATTGACCCTTGGAGACAAGTCGGTTGGAGGACGATGTATTGGATCGCGACGCAAAATGAGTGTTCCATCGTCATTAGGAGGCCCTGAATGTTACAATTAACTATCAGTTTTTCGTCGGATTCGAAAATCTAAACTCACGGGAGAACGACCATAAGGTGCCCGAGTCAGCAATAGACCCTTGGAGACAAGTCGGCTAGAGGCCGATGTATTGAATCTCGACGCAATTTGAGTGTTCCATCGGCATTAGGAGGCCCTGAACGTTACAATTAACTATCATTTTTGCGTCCGATTCGATAATCTAAACTCACAGGAGAACGACCATGAGGTGCCCGAGGCAGCAATAGTCCCTTGGAGACAAGTCGGCTGGAGGCCGATGTATTGAATCTCGACGCAATTTGAGTGTTGCATCGGCATTAGGAGGCCCTGAACGTAAAAATTAACTATCATTTTTGCGTCGGATTCGATAATCTAAACTCACAGGAGAACGACCATAAGGTGCCCGAGGCATCTACAGACTCTTGAAGCCAAGTCGGCTGGAGGCCGATGTATTGAATCTCGACGCAATTTGAGTGTTCCATCGGCATTAGGAGGCCCTGAACGTTAGAATTAACTATCATTTTTGCGTCGGATTCGATAATCTAAACTCACAGGAGAACGACCATAAGGTGCCCGAGGCAGCAATAGACCCTTGGAGACAAGTCGGCTGGAGGCCGATGTATTGAATCTCGACGCAATTTGAGTGTTCCATCGTCATTACAAGGCCCTGAACGTTACAATTAACTATCATTTTTGCGTCGGATTCTAAATTGTTGACTCACAGGGGAACGACCACACGGTGCCCGAGGCAGCAATAGACCCTTGGAGACAAGTCGGCTGGAGGCCGATGTATTGAATCTCGACGCAATTTGAGAGTTCTATCGTCATCAGGAGGCGCTGAACGTTACTATTCACTATCATTTTTGCGTTGGATTCGAAAATCTAGACTCACAGGAGAAGGATCATATGGTGCCCGAGGCAGCAATATCCCCTTGGAGACAAGTCCGCTGGAGGCCGATGTATTGAATCTCGACGCAATTAGAGTGTTCCATCGTCATTAGGAGGCCCTGAACCTTATAATTAACTATCAGTTTCACGTCGGATTCGAAAATCTAGACTCACAGGAGATGGACAACACAGAGCCCGAGGCAGCAATATCCCCTTGTAGACAAGTCGGCTGGAGGAAGATGTATTGACTCTCGACGCAATTTCAGTGTTCCATCGTCATTAGGAGGCCCTGAGCATTACATTTAACTATCAGTTTTGCGTCGGATTCGTTAATCTAAACTCACAGGAGAACGACCATACGGTGCCCGAGGCAGCAACAGCCCCTTGGAGACAAGTCGGCTGGAGGATGATGTATTGAATCTCGACGCAATTTGAGTGTTCCATCGTATTACAAGGCCCTGAACGTTACAATTCACTATCATTTTGGCGTCGGATTCGAAAATCTAGACTCACAGGAGAAGGACCATGTGGTGCCCGAGGCAATGATATCCCCTTGGAGACAAGTCGGCTGGAGGCCGATGTGTTGAATCTCGACGCAATTTGAGTGTTCCATCGTCATTAGAAGGCCCTGAACGTTACAATTAACAATCATTTTTGCGTCGGATAAGAAAATCTAGACTCACAGGAGAACGACCATAAAGTGCCCGAGGCAGCATTAGACCCTTGGAGTCAAG
Source organism: Schistocerca americana (assembly GCF_021461395.2). Lineage (NCBI taxonomy): Eukaryota > Metazoa > Arthropoda > Insecta > Orthoptera > Acrididae > Schistocerca > Schistocerca americana. The sequence continues at coordinate 122,665 of NW_025726070.1, forward strand.
TCGGCTGGAGGACGATGTATTGGATCCCGGCGGAATTTGAGTGTTCCATCGTCATTAGGAGGCCCTGAATGTTACAAATAACTATCAGTTTTTCGTCGGATTCGAAAATCTAGACTCACAGCAGACGAACCATTTGGTGCCCGAGGCAGCAATACCCCTTTGGAGACATATCGGCTGGAGGACGATGTATTGAATCCCGACGCAATTTGAGTCTTCTATCGTCATTAGGACGCGCTGAACGTTACAATTCACTATCATTTTTGCGTCGGATTCGAAAATCTAGACTCACAGGGGAAGGATCATATTGTGCCCGAGACAGCATTATCCCTTGGAGACAAGTCGGCTGAAGGACGATGTATTGAATCTCGACGCAATTTGAGTGTCCCATCGTCATTAGGAGGCCCTAAACGTAACAATTAACTATCATTTTTGCGTCGGATTCGATAATCTAAACTCACAGGAGAACGACCATAAGGTGCCCGAGGCAGCTATTGACCCTTGGTGACAAGTCGGTTGGAGGACGATGTATTGGATCGCGACGCAAAATGAGTTTTCCATCGTCATTAGGAGGCCGTGAATGTTACAATTAACTATCAGTTTTTCGTCGGATTCGAAAATCTAAACTCACAGGAGAACGACCATAAGGTGCCCGAGGCAGCAATACACCGTTGGAGACAAGTCGGCTGGAGGCCGATGTATTGAATCTCGACGCAATTTGAGTGTTCCATCGTCATTACAAGGCCCTGAACCTTACAATTAACTATCAGTTTCGCATCGGATTCGAAAATCTACTCACTGGAGAAGTTCATACGGTGCTCGAGACAGCAATATCCCCTTGGAGACAGTTCCGCTGGAGGCCGATGTATTGAATCTCGACGCAATTTGAGAGTTCCATCGGCATTAGGAGGCCATGAACGTCACAATTAACGATCATTTTTGCGTCGGATTCGAAAATCTAGACTTACAAGAGAACGACCATAAGGTGCCCGAGGCAGCATTAGACCCTTGGAGACAAATCGGCTGGAGGACGATGTATTGAATCTCGACGCAATTTGAGTCTTCTATCGTCATTAGGAGGCTCTGAACGTTACAATTCACTATCATTTTTCGGTCGGATTCGAAAATCTAGACTCACAGGAGAAGGATCATATTGTGTCCGAGACAGCAATATCCCCTTGGAGACAAGTCGGCTGGAGGACGATGTATTGAATCTCGACGCAATTTGAGTGTCCCATCGTGATTACAAGGCCCTAAACGTTACAATTAACTGTCATTTTTGCATCGGATTCGATAATCTAAACTCACAGGAGAACGACCATAAGGTGCCCGAGGCAGCAACACACCCTTGGAGACAAGTCGGCTGGAGGCCGATGTATTGAATCTCGACGCAATTTGAGTGTTCCATCGTCATTACAAGGCCCTGAACGTTACAATTAACTATCATTTTTGCGTCGGATTCTAAAATATTGACTCACAGGGGAACGACCACACGGTGCCCGAGACAGCAATAGACCCTTGGAGACAAGTCGGCTGGAGGCCGATGTATTGAATCTCGACGCAATTTGAGTGTTCCATCGTCATTAGAAGGCCCTGAACGTTACAATTAACTATCATTTTTGCGTCGGATACGAAAATCTAGACCCACAGGAGAGCGACCATAAGGTGCCCGAGGCAGCAATAGACCCTTGGAGACAAGTCGGCTGGAGGACGATGTATTGAATCTCGACGCAATTTGAGAGTTCCATTGTCATTAGGCGGCCCTGAACGTTACAATTAACTATCATTTTGGCGTCGGATTCGTAAATCTAGACTTACAAGAGAACGACCATAAAGTGCCCGAGGCAGCAATAGACCCTTGGAGTCAAGTCGGCTGGAGGACGATGTATTGGATCGCGACGGAATTTGAGTGTTCCATCGTCATTAGGAGGCCCTGAATGTTACAATTAACTATCAGTTTTTCGTCGGATTCGAAAATCTAGACTCACAGCAGACGAACCATTTGGTGCCCGAGGCAGCAATACCCCTTTGGAGACATATCGGCTGGAGGACGATGTATTGAATCCCGACGCAATTTGAGTCTTCTATCGTCATTAGGAGGCGCTGAACGTTACAATTCACTATCATTTTTGCGTCGGATTCGAAAATCTAGACTCACAGGAGAAGGATGATATTGTCCCCGAGACAGCAATAACTCTTGGAGACAAGTCGGCTGAAGGACGATGTATTGAATCTCGACGCAATTTGAGTGTTCCATCGTCATTAGGAGGCCCTGAATGTTACAATTAACTATCATTTTTGCGTCGGATTAGAAAATCTAGACTCACAGGAGAACGACCATAAGCTGCCCGACCCTAAACGTTACAATTAACTAACATTTTTGCGTCGGATTCGATAATCCATCGGCATTAGGAGGCCCTGAACGTTATAATTAACTATTATTTTTGCGTCGGATTCGATAATCTAAACTCACAGGAGAACGACCATAAGGTGCCCGAGGCAGCAATAGACCCTTGGAGACAAGTCGGCTGGAGGACGATGTATTGAATCTCGACGCAATTTGAGTGTTCCATCGTCATTAGGCGGCCCTGAACGTTACAATTAACTATCATTTTTGCGTCGGATTCGTAAATCTAGACTCACAGGAGAACGACCATAAAGTGTCCGAGGCAGCATTAGATCCTTGGAGACAAGTCGGCTGGAGGACGATGTATTGGATCGCGACGCAATTTGAGTGTTCCTTCGTCATTAGGAGGCCCTGAATGTTACAATTAACTATCATTTTTGCGTCGGATTCGAAAATCTAGACTTACAAGAGAACGACCATAAAGTGTCCGAGGCAGCATTAGATCCTTGGAGACAAGTCGGCTGGAGGACGATGTATTGGATCGCGACGCAATTTGAGTGTTCCTTCGTCATTAGGAGGCCCTGAATGTTACAATTAACTATACTTTTTGCGTCGGATTCGAAAATCTAGACTCACAGGAGAACGACCATAAGGTGCCCGAGGCAGCAATAGACCCTTGGAGACAAGTCGGTTGGAGGCCGATGTATTGAATCTTGACGCAATTTGAGTGTTCCATCGGCATTAGGTGGCTCTGAACGTTAAAATTAACTATCATTTTTGTGTCGGATTCGATAATCTAAACTCACAGGAGAACTGCCATACGGTGCCCGAGGCAGCAACAGACCCTTGGAGGCAAGTAGGCTGGAGGACGATGTATTGAATCTCGACGCAATATGAGTGTTCCATCGTCATTACAAGGCCCTGAACGTTACAATTAACTATCATTTTTGCGTCGGATTCGAAAATCTATACTCACAGGAGAAAGACCATAAGGTGCCCGAGGCAGCAATAGACCCTTGGAGACAATTCGGCTGGAGGACGATGTATTGGATCGCGACGCAATTTGAGTCTTCTATCGTCATTAGGAGGCGCTGAACGTTACAATTCACTATCATTTTTGCGTCGGATTCGAAAATCTAGACTCACAGGAGAAGGACAATGTGGTGCCCGAGGCAGCGATATCCCCTTGGAGACAAGTCGGCTGGAGGCCGATGTATTGAATCTCGACGCAATTTGAGTGTTCCATCGTCATTAGAAGGCCCTGAACGTTACAATTAACTATCATTTTTGCGTCGGATAGGAAAATCTAGACTCACAGGAGAAAGATCATATTGTGCCCGAGCCAGCAATATCCCCTTGGAGACAAGTGGTTGGAGGACGATGTATTGAATCTCGACGCAATTTGAGTGTCCCATCGTCATTAGGAGGCCCTAAACGTTACAAATAACTATCATTTTTGCGTCGTATTCGATTATCTAAACTCACAGGGGAACGACCATACGGTGCCCGAGGCAGCTATTGACGGATTCGAAAATCTAGACTCACAGCAGACGAACCATTTGGTGCCCGAGGCAGCAATATCCCCTTGGAGACAAATCGGCTGGAGGACGATGTATTGAATCTCGACGCAATTTGAGTGTCCCATCGTCATTAGGAAGCCCTAAACGTTACAATTAACTATCATTTTTGCGTCGGATTCGATAATCTAAACTCACAGTGGAACGACCATACGGTGCCCGAGGCAGCCATTGACCCTTGGAGACAAGTCGGCTGGAGGCCGATGTATTGAATCTCGACGCAATTTGAGTGTTCCATCGTCATTACAAGGCCCTGAACCTTACAAATAACTATCAGTTTCGCGTCGGATTCGAAAATCTACTCACAGGAGAAGTTCATACGGTGCTCGAGACAGCAGTATACCCCTTGGAGACAAATCGGCTGGAGGACGATGTATTGAATCTCGACGCAATTTGAGTCTTCTATCGTCATTAGAAGGCGCTGAACGTTACAATTCACTATCATTTTTGCGTCGGATTCGAAAATCTAGACTCACAGGAGAAAGATCATATTGTGCCCGAGACAGTAATATCCCCTTGGAGACAAGTCGGCTGGAGGACGATGTATTGAATCTCGACGCAATTAGACAGTTCCATCGTCATTAGGCGGCCCTGAACGTTACAATTAACTATCATTTTTGCGTCGGATTCGAAAATCTAGACTTACAAGAGAACGACCATAAAGTGTCCGAGGCAGCATTAGATCCTTGGAGACAAGTCGGCTGGAGGACGATGTATTGGATCGCGACGCAATTTGAGTGTTCCTTCGTCATTAGGAGGCCCTGAACGTTACAATTAACTATAATTTTTGCGTCGGATTCGAAAATCTAGACTCACAGGAGAACGACCATAAGGTGCCCGAGGCGGCAATAGACCCTTGGAGACAAGTCGGCTGGAGGCCGATGTATTGAATCTCGACGCAATTTGAGTGTTCCATCGGCATTAGGTGGCTCTGAACGTTAAAATTAACTATCATTTTTGTGTCGGATTCGTTAATCTAAACTCACAGGAGAACGACCATACGGTGCCCGAGGCAGCAACAGACCCTTGGAGACAAGTAGGCTGGAGGACGATGTATTGAATCTCGACGCAATTTGAGTGTTCCATCGTCATTACAAGGCCCTGAACGTTACAATTAACTATCATTTTTGCGTCGGATTCGAAAATCTATACTCATAGGAGAAAGACCATAAGGTGCCCGAGGCAGCAATAGACCCTTGGAGACAATTCGGCTGGAGGACGATGTATTGGATCGCGACGCAATTTGAGTCTTCTATCGTCATTAGGAGGCACTGAACGTTACAATTCACTATCATTTTTGCGTCGGATTCGAAAATCTAGACTCACAGGAGAAGGACAATGTGGTGCCCGAGACAGCGATATCCCCTTGGAGACAAGTCGGCTGGAGGCCGATGTATTGAATCTCGACGCAGTTTGAGTGTTCCATCGTCATTAGAAGGCCCCGAACGTTACAATTAACTATCATTTTTGCGTCGGATAGGAAAATCTAGACTCACAGAAGAAAGATCATATTGTGCCCGAGGCAGCAATATCCCCTTGGAGACAAATCGGCTGGAGGACGATGTATTGAATCTCGACGCAATTTGAGTGTCCCATCGTCATTAGGAAGCCCTAAACGTTACAATTAACTATCATTTTTGCGTCGGATTCGATAATCTAAACTCACAGTGGAACGACCATACGGTGCCCGAGGCAGCCATTGACCCTTGGAGACAAGTCGGCTGGAGGCCGATGTATTCAATCTCGACGCAATTTGAGTGTTCCATCGTCATTACAAGGCCCTGAACCTTACAAATAACTATCAGTTTCGCGTCGGATTCGAAAATCTACTCACAGGAGAAGTTCATACGGTGCTCGAGACAGCAGTATACCCCTTGGAGACAAATCGGCTGGAGGACGATGTATTGAATCTCGACGCAATTTGAGTCTTCTATCGTCATTAGAAGGCGCTGAACGTTACAATTCACTATCATTTTTGCGTCGGATTCGAAAATCTAGACTCACAGGAGAAAGATCATATTGTGCCCGAGACAGTAATATCCCCTTGGAGACAAGTCGGCTGGAGGACGATGTATTGAATCTCGACGCAATTAGACAGTTCCATCGTCATTAGGCGGCCCTGAACGTTACAATTAACTATCATTTTTGCGTCGGATTCGAAAATCTAGACTTACAAGAGAACGACCATAAAGTGTCCGAGGCAGCATTAGATCCTTGGAGACAAGTCGGCTGGAGGACGATGAATTGGATCGCGACGCAATTTGAGTGTTCCTTCGTCATTAGGAGGCCCTGAATGTTACAATTAACTATAATTTTTGCGTCGGATTCGAAAATCTAGACTCACAGGAGAACGACCATAAGGTGCCCGAGGCAGCAATAGACCCTTGGAGACAAGTCGGCTGGAGGCCGATGTATTGAATCTCGACGCAATTTGAGTGTTCCATCGGCATTAGGTGGCTCTGAGCGTTAAAATTAACTATCATTTTTGTGTCGGATTCGTTAATCTAAACTCACAGGAGAACGACCATACGGTGCCCGAGGCAGCAACAGACCCTTGGAGACAAGTAGGCTGGAGGACGATGTATTGAATCTCGACGCAATTTGAGTGTTCCATCGTCATTACAAGGCCCTGAACGTTACAATTAACTATCATTTTTGCGTCGGATTCGAAAATCTATACTCATAGGGGAAAGACCATAAGGTGCCCGAGGCAGCAATAGACCCTTGGAGACAATTCGGCTGGAGGACGATGTATTGGGTCGCGACGCAATTTGAGTCTTCTATCGTCATTAGGAGGCGCTGAACGTTACAATTCACTATCATTTTTGCGTCGGATTCGAAAATCTAGACTCACAGGAGAAGGACAATGTGGTGCCCGAGACAGCGATATCCCCTTGGAGACAAGTCGGCTGGAGGCCGATGTATTGAATCTCGACGCAGTTTGAGTGTTCCATCGTCATTAGAAGGCCCCGAACGTTACAATTAACTATCATTTTTGCGTCGGATAGGAAAATCTAGACTCACAGGAGAAAGATCATATTGTGCCCGAGACAGCAATATCCCCTTGGAGACAAGTCGGTTGGAGGACGATGTATTGAATCTCGACGCAATTTGAGTGTCCCATCGTCATTAGGAGGCCCTAAACGTTACAATTAACTATCATTTTTGCGTCGTATTCGATTATCTAAACTCACAGGGGAACGACCATACGGTGCCCGAGGCAGCTATTGACGGATTCGAAAATCTAGACTCACAGCAAACGAACCATTTGGTGCCCGAGGCAGCAATATCCCCTTGGAGACAAATCGGCTGGAGGACGATGTATTGAATCTCGACGCAATTTGAGTGTCCCATCGTCATTAGGAAGCCCTAAACGTTACAATTAACTATCATTTTTGCGTCGGATTCGATAATCTAAACTCACAGTGGAACGACCATACGGTGCCCGAGGCAGCCATTGACCCTTGGAGACAAGTCGGCTGGAGGCCGATGTATTGAATCTCGACGCAATTTGAGTGTTCCATCGTCATTACAAGGCCCTGAACCTTACAATTAACTATCAGTTTCGCGTCGGATTCGAAAATCTACTCACAGGAGAAGTTCATACGGTGCTGGAGACAGCAGTATACCCCTCGGAGACAAATCGGCTGGAGGACGATGTATTGAATCTCGACGCAATTTGAGTCTTCTATCGTCATTAGAAGGCGCTGAAGGTTACAATTCACTATCATTTTTGCGTCGGATTCGAAAATCTAGACTCACAGGAGAAAGATCATATTGTGCCCGAGACAGTAATATCCCCTTGGAGACAAGTCGGCTGGAGGACGATGTATTGAATCTCGACGCAATTTGAGTGTCCCATCGTCATTAGGAGGCCCTAAACGTTACAATTAACTATCATTTTTGCGTCGGATTCGATAATCTAAACTCACAGGGGAACGACCATACGGTGCCCGAAGCAACTATTGACCAATGGAGACAAGTCGGTTGGAGGACGATGTATTGGATCGCGACGCAAAATGAGTGTTCCATCGTCATTAGGAGGCCCTGAATGTTACAATTAACTATCAGTTTCTCGTCGGATTCGAAAATCTAAACTCACACGAGAACGACCATTAGGTGCCCGAGGCAGCAATAGACAGTTGAAGACAAGTCGGCTGGAGGCCGATGTATTGAATCTCGACGCAATTTGAGTGTCCCATCGTCAGTAGAAGGCCCTGAACGTTACAATTAACTATCATTTTTGCGTCGGATTCGAAAATCTAGACTCACAGGAGAACGACCATAAGCTGCCCGAGGCAGCAATAGACCCTTGGAGACAAGTCGGCTGGAGGACGATGTATTGGATCGCGACGCAATTTGAGTGTTCCATCGTCATTAGGAAGCCCTGAATGTTACAATTAACTATCATTTTTGCGTCGGATTCGAAAATCTAGACTCACAGGAGAACGACCATAAGGTGCCCGAGGCAGCAATAGACACTTGGAGACAAGTCGGCTGGAGGCCGATGTATTGAATCTCGACGCAATTTGAGTGTTCCATCGGCATTAGGAGGCCCTGAACGTTAAAATTAACTATCATTTTTGCGTCGGATTCGATAATCTAAACTCACAGGAGAACGACCATACGGTGCCCGAGGCAACAACAGACCCTTGGAGACAAGTCGGCTGGAGGACGATGTATTGAATCTCGACGCAATTTGAGTGTTCCATCGTCATTACAAGGCCCTGAACGTTACAATTAACTATCATTTTTGCGTCGGATTCGAAAATCTAGACTCACAGGAGAACGACCATAAGGTGCCCGAGGCAGCAATAGACCCTTGGAGACAAGTCGGCTGGAGGACGATATATTGGATCGCGACGCAATTTGGGTCTTCTATCGTCATTAGGAGGCGCTGAACGTTACAATTCACTATCATTTTTGCGTCGGATTCGAAAATCTAGACTCACAGGAGAAGGACCATGTGGTGCCTGAGGCAGCGATATCCCCTTGGAGACAAGTCGGCTGGAGGCAGATGTATTGAATCTCGACGCAATTTGAGTGTTCCATCGTCATTACAAAGCCCTGAACGTTACAATTAACTATCATTCTTGCGTCGGATTCGAAAATCTAGACTCACAGGAGAACGACCATAAGGTGCCCGAGGCAGCAATAGACCCTGGGAGACAAGTCGGCTGGAGGCCGATGTATTGAATCTCGACACAATTTGAGTGTTCCATCGGCATTAGGAGGCCCTGAACGTTATAAATAACTATCATTTTTGCGTCGGATTCGATAATCTAAACTCACAGGAGAACGACCATACGGTGCCCGATGCAGCTATTGACCCTTGGAGACAAGTCGGTTGGAGGACGATGTTTTGGATCGCGACGCAAAATGAGTGTTCCATCGGCATTAGGATGCCCTGAATGTTATAATTAACTATCAGTTTTTCGTCGGATTCGAAAATCTAAACTCACAGGAGAACGACCATTAGGTGCCCGAGGAAGCAGTAGACTGTTGGAGACAAGTCGGCTGGAGGCCGATGTATTGAATCACGACGCAATTTGAGTGTCCCATCGTCATTAGAAGGCCCTGAACGTTACAATTAACTATCATTTATGCGTCGGATTCGAAAATCTACTCACAGGAGAAGTTCATACGGTGCTCGAGACAGCAATTAACCCTTGGAGACAATTCCGCTGGAGGCCGATGTATTGAATCTCGACGCAATTTGAGAGTTCCATCGACATTAGGAGGCCATGAACGTAACAATTAACTATCATTTTTGCGTCGTATTCGAAAATCTAGACTAACAAGAGAACGACCATAAGGTGCCCGAGGCAGCATTAGACCCTTGGAGACAAGTCGGCTGGAGGCCGATGTATTGAATCTCGACGCAATTTGAGTGTTCCATCGTCATTACAAGGCTCTGAACGTTACAATTAACTATCATTTTTGAGTCGGATTCGAAAATCTAGACTCACAGGAGACGAACCATTTGGTGCCCGAGGCAGCAATATCCCTTTGGAGACAAATCGGCTGGAGGACGATGTATTGAATCTCGACGCAATTTGAGTGTCCTATCGTAATTAGGAGGCCCTAAACGTTACAATTAACTATCATTTTTGCGTCGGATTCGATAATCTAAACTCACAGGAGAACGACCATACGGTGCCCGAGGCAGCTATTGACCCTTGGAGACAAGTCGGTTGGAGGACGATGTATTGGATCGCGACGCAAAATGAGTGTCCCATCGTCATTAGAAGGCCCTGAACGTTACAATTAACTATCATTTATGCGTCGGATTCGAAAATCTACTCACAGGAGAAGTTCATACGGTGCTCGAGACAGCAATATCCCCTTGGAGACAAGTCCGCTGGAGGCCGATGTATTGAATATCGACGCAATTTGAGAGTTCCATCGGCATTAGGAGGACATGAACGTTACAATTAACTATCATTTTTGCGTCGGATTCGAAAATCTAGACTCACAGGAGAAGGATCATATGGTGCCCGAGGCAGCAACAGACCCTTGGAGACAAGTCGGCTGGAGGCCGTTGTATTGAATATCGACGCAATTTGAGTGTTCCATCGTCATTAGGAGGCCCTAAACGTTACAATTAACTATCATTTTTGCGTCGGATTCGATAATCTAAACTCACAGGAGAACGACCATAAGGTGCCCGAGGCAGCATCACCCTTGGAGACAAGTCGGTGGGAGGCCGATGTATTGAATCTCGACGCAATTTGAGTGTTCCATCGTCATTACATGGCTCTGAACGTTACAATTAACTATCCTTTTTGCGTCGGATTCGAAAATCTAGACTGACAGGAGAACGACCATAAGGTGCCCGAGGCAGCAATAGACCCTTGGAGACAAGTCGGCTGGAGGCCGATGTATTGAATCTCGACGCAATTTGAGTTTTCCATCTTCATTAGGAGGCCCTGAACGTTACAATTAACTATCATTTTTGCGTCGGGTTCGAAAATCTAGACTCACAGGAGAACGACCATAAGGTGCCCGAGGCAGCAATAGACCCTTGGAGACAAGTCGGCTGGTGGACGATGTATTGAATCTCGACGCAATTTGAGTTTTCCATCTTCATTAGGAGGCCCTGAACGTTACAATTAACTATCATTTTTGCGTCGGGTTCGAAAATCTAGACTCACAGGTGAACGACCATAAGGTGCCCGAGGTAGCAATAGACCCTTGGAGACAAGTCGGCTGGAGGACGATGTATTGAATCTCGACGCAATTTGAGTGTCCCATCGTCATTAGGCGGCCCTGAACGTTACAATTAACTATCATTTTTGCGTCGGATTCGAAAATCTAGACTTACAAGAGAACGACCATAAAGTGCAAGAGGCAGCATTAGATCCTTGGAGACAAGTCGGCTGGAGGACGATGTATTGGATCGCGACGCAATTTGAGTGTTCCATCGTCATTAGGAGGCATTCAATGTTACAATTAACTATCAGTTTTTCGTCGGATTCGAAAATCTAGACTCACAGCAGACGAACCATTTGGTGCCCGAGGCAGCGATATCCCCTTGGAGACAAGTCGGCTGGAGGCCGATGTATTGAATGTCGACGCAATTTGAGTGTTCCATCGTCATTACAAGGCCCTGAACGTTACAATTAACTATCATTTTTGCGTCGGATTCGAAAATCTAGACTCACAGGAGAACGACCATAAGGTGCCCGAGGCAGCAATAGAACCTTGGCGACAAGTCGGCTGGAGGACGATGTATAGAATCTCGACGCAATTTGAGAGTTCCATCATCATTAGGCGGCCCTGAACGTTACAATTAACTATCATTTTGGCGTCGGATTCGTAAATCTAGACTGACAAGAGAACGACCATATAGTGCCCGAGGCAGGATTAGACCCTTGGAGACAAGTCGGCTGGAGGACGATGTATAGGTTCGCGACGCAATTTGAGTGTTCCATCGTCATTAGGAGGCCCTGAATGTTACAATTAACTATCAGTTATTCGTCGGATTCGAAAATCTAGACTCACAGCAGACGAACCATTTGGTGCCCGAGGCAGCAATATCCCCTTGGAGACAAATCGGCTGGAGAACTATGTATTGAATCCCGACGCAATTTGAGTCTTCTATCGTCATTAGGAGGCGCTGAACGTTACAATTCACTATCATTTTTGCGTCGGATTCGATAATCTAAACTCACAGGGGAACGACCATACGGTGCCCGAGGCAGCTATTGACCCTTGGAGACAAGTCGGTTGGAGGACGATGTATTGGATCGCGACGCAAAATGAGTGTTCCATCGTCATTAGGAGGCCCTGAATGTTACAATTAACTATCAGTTTTGCGTCGGATTCTAAAATCTAGACTCACAGGAAAACGACCATAAGGTGCCCGAGGCAGCAATAGACCCTTGGAGACAAGTCGACTGGAGGACGATGTATTGGATCGCGACGCAATTTGAGTCTTCTATCGTCATTAGGAGGCGCTGAACGTTACAATTCACTATCAGTTTTGCGTCGGATTCGAAAATCTAGACTCACAGGACAAGGATCATATTGTGCCCGAGACAGCAATATCCCCTTGGAGACAAGTCGGCGCAATTTGAGTGTCCCATCGTCATTAGGAGGCCCTAAACGTTACAATTAACTATCATTTTTGCGACGGATTCGATAATCTAAACTCACAGGGGAACGACCATACGGTGCCCGAGGCAACTATTGACCCTTGGAGACGAGTCGGTTGGAGGACGATGTATTGGATCACGACGCAAAATGAGTGTTCCATCGTCATTAATAGGAACTGAATGTTACAATTAACTATCAGTTTTTCGTCGGATTCGAAAATCTAAACTCACAGGAGAACGACCATAAGGTACCCGAGGCAGCAATAGACCGTTGGAGACAAGTCGGCTGGAGGCCGATGTATTGAATCTCGACGCAATTTGAGTGTTCCATCGTCATTACAAGACCCTGAACCTTACAATTAACTATCAGTTTCGCGTCGGATTCAATAATCTACTCACAGGATTAGTTCATACGGTGCTCGAGACAGCGATATACCCCTTGGAGACAAATCGGATGGAGGACGATGTATTGAATCTCGACGCATTTTGAATCTTCTATTGTCATTAGGAGGCGCTGAACGTTACAATTCACTATCATTTTTGCGTCGGATTCGAAAATCTAGACTCACAGGAGAAAGATCATATTGTGCCCGAGACAGCAATATCCCCTTGGAGACAAGTCGGCTGGAGGACGATGTATTGAATCTCGACGCAATTTGAGTGTTCCATCGTCATTACAAGCCCCTGAACGTTAAAATTAACTATCATTTTTGCGTCGGATTCGAAAATCTAGGCTCACAGGAGAACGACCATAAGGTGCCCGAGGCAGCAATAGACCCTTGGAGACAAGTCGGCTGGAGGACGATGTATTGAATCTCGACGCAATTTGAGTTTTCCATCTTCATTAGGAGGCCCTGAAAGTTACAAGTAACTATCATTTTTGCGTCGGGTTCGAAAATCTAGACTCACAGGAGAACGACCATAAGGTGCCCGAGGCAGCAATAGACCCTTGGAGACAAGTCGGCTGGAGGACGATGTATTGAATCTCGACGCAATGTGAGTGTCCCATCGTCATTAGGTGGCCCTGAACGTTACAATTAACTATCATTTTTGCGTCGGATTCGAAAATCTAGACTTACAAGAGAACGACCATAAAGTGCCCAAGGCAGCATTAGATCCTTGGAGACAAGTCGGCTGGAGGACGATGTATTGGATCGCGACGCAATTTGAGTGTTCCATCGTCATTAGGAGGCATTCAATGTTACAATTAACTATCAGTTTTTCGTCGGATTCGAAAATCTAGACTCACAGCAGACGAACCATTTGGTGCCCGAGGCAGCAATATCCCTTTGGAGACAAATCGGCTGGAGGACGATGTATTGAATCCCGACGCAATTTGAGTCTTCTATCGTCATTAGGAGGCGCTGAACGTTACAATTCACTATCATTTTTGCGTCGGATTCGAAAATCTAGACTCACAGGAGAAGGATCTTATTGTGCCAGAGACATCAATATCCCCTTGGAGACAAGTCGGCTGGAGGACGATGTATTGAATCTCGACGCAATTTGAGTGTCCCATCGTCATTAGGAGGCCCTAAACGTTACAATTAACTATCATTTATGCGTCGGATTCGATAATCTAAACTCACCGGGGAACGACCATACGGTGCCCGAGGCAGCTATTGACCCTTGGAGACAAGTCGGTTGGAGGACGATGTATTGGATCGCGACGCAAAATGAGTGTTCCATCGTCATTAGGAGGCCCTGAATGTTACAATTAAGTATCAGTTTTTCGTCGGTTTCGAAAATCTAAACTCACATGAGAACGACCATAAGGTGCCCGAGGCAGCAACAGACCCTTGGAGACAAGTCTGCTGGAGGCCGATGTATTGAATAACGACGCAGTTTGAGTGTTCCATCGTCATTAGGAGGCCCTAAACGTTACAATTAACTATCATTTTTGGGTCGGATTCGATAATCTAAAATCACAGGAGAACGACCATAAGGTGCCCGAGGCAGCATTAGACCCTTGGAGACAAGTCGGCTGGAGGACGATGTATTGAATCTCAACGCAATTTGAGTGTTCCATCGGCATTAGGAGGCCCTGAACGTTGCAATTAACTATCATTTTTGCGTCGGATTCGATAATCTAAACTCACAGGAGAAAGACCATAAGGTGCCCGAGGCAGCAATAGACCCATGGAAACAAGTCGGCTGGAGGCCGACGTATTGAATCTCGACGCAATTTGAGTGTTCCATCGTCATTACAAGGCCCTGAACGTTACAATTAACTATCATTTTTGCGTCGGATTCGAAAATCTAGACTCACAGGAGAACGACCATAAGGTGCCCGAGGCAGCAATATACCCTTGGAGACAAGTCGGCTGGAGTCCGATGTATTGAATCTCGACGCAATTCGAGTGTTCCATCGGCATTAGGAGGCCCTGAACGTTACAATTAACTATCATTTTTGCGTCGGATTCGATAATCTAAACTCACAGGAGAACGACCATAAGCTGCCCGAGGCTGCAACAGACCCTTGGAGACAAGTCGGCTGGAGGACGATGTATTGGATCGCGACGCAATTTGAGTGTTCCATCGTCATTAGGAGGCCCTGAATGTTACAATTAACTATCAGTTTTTCGTCGGATTCGAAAATCTAGACTCACAGCAGACGAACCATTTGGTGCCCGAGGCAGCAATATCCCTTTGGAGACAAATCGGGTGGAGGACGATGTATTGAATCCCGACGCAATTTGAGTCTTCTATCGTCATTAGGAGGCGCTGAACGTTACAATTCACTATCATTTTTGCGTCGGATTCGAAAATCTAGACTCACAGGAGAAGGATCATATTGTGCCCGAGACAGCAATACCCCTTGGAGACAAGTCGGTTGGAGGACGATGTATTGAATCGCGACGCAAAATGAGTGTTCCATCGTCATTAGGAGGCCCTGAATGTTACAATTAACTATCAGTTTTTCGTCGGATTCGAAAATCTAAACTCACAGGAGAACGACCATAAGGTGCCCGAGGCAGCAATAGACCCTTGGAGACAAGTCGGCTGGAGGACGATGTATTGAATCTCGACGCAATTTGAGAGTTCCATCGTCATTAGGCGGCCCTGAACGTTACAATTAACTATCATTTTTGCGTCGGATTCGAAAATCTAGAATCACAGGAGAACGACCATAAGGTGCCCGAGGCAGCATTAGACCCTTGGAGACAAGTCTGCTGGAGGCCGATGTATTGAATCTCGACACAATTTGAGTGTTCCATCGGCATTAGGAGGCCCTGAACGTTATAATTAACTATCATTTTTGCGTCGGATTCGATAATCTAAACTCACAGGAGAACGTCCATAAGGTGCCCGAGGCAGCAATAGACCCTTGGATACAAGTCGGCTGGAGGACGATGTATTGAATCTCGACGCAATTTGAGAGTTCCATCGTCATTAGGCGGCCCTGAACGTTACAATTAACTATCATTTTTGCGTCGGATTCGAAAATCTAGACTTACAAGAGAACGACCATAAAGTGCCCAAGGCAGCATTAGATCCTTGGAGACAAGTCGGCTGGAGGACGATGTATTGGATCGCGACGCAATTTGAGTGTTCCATTGTCATTAGGAGGCCCTGAATGTTACAATTAACTATCATTTTTGCGTCGGATTCGAAAATCTAGACTTACAAGAGAACGACCATAAAGTGCCCAAGGCAGCATTAGATCCTTGGAGACAAGTCGGCTGGAGGACGATGTATTGGATCCCGACGCAATTTGAGTGTTCCATCGTCATTAGGAGACCCTGAATGTTACAATTAACTATCAGTTTCGCGTCGGATTCGAAAATCTACTCACAGGAGAAGTTCATACGGTGCTCGAGACAGCAATATACCCCTTGGAGACAAATCGGCTGGAGGACGATGTATTGAATCTCGACCCTATTTGAGTCTTCTATCGTCATTCGGAGGCGCTGAACGTTACAATTCACTATCATTTTTGCGTCGGATTCGGAAATCTAGACCTACAGGAGAAGGATCATATGGTGCCCGAGGCAGCATTAGACCCTTGGAGACAAGTCGGCTGGAGGCCGATGTATTGAATATCGACGCAATTTGAGTGTTCCATCGTCATTAGGAGGCCCTAAACGTTACAATTAACTATCATTTTTGCGTCGGATTCGATAATCTAAACTCAAAGGAGAACGACCATAAGGTGCCCGAGGCAGCAACACCCTTGGAGACAAGTCGGCGGGAGGCCGATGTATTGAATCTCGACGCAATTTGAGTGTTCCATCGTCATTACATGGCCCTGAACGTTACAATTAACTATCATTTTTGCGTCGGATTCGAAAATCTAGACTTACAGGAGAACGACCATAAGGTGCCCGAGGCAGCAATAGACCCTTGGAGACAAGTCGGCTGGTGGCCGATGTATTGAATCTCGACGCAATTTGAGTGTTCCATGGGCATTAGGAGGCCCTGAACGTTACAATTAACTATCATTTTTGCGTCGGATTCGAAAATCTAGACTCACAGGAGAACGACCATAAGGTGCCCGAGGCAGCAATAGACCCTTGGAGACAAGTCGGCTGGAGGACGATGTATTGAATCTCGACGCAATATGAGAGTTCCATCGTCATTAGGCGGCCCTGAACGTTACAATTAACTATCATTTTTGCGTCCGATTCGATAATCTAAACCCACATGGGAACGTGCATACGGTGCTCGAGACAGCAATATCCCCTTGGAGACAAGTCCGCTGGAGGCCGATGTATTGAATGTCGACGCAATTAGAGTGTTCCATCGTCATTACAAGGCCCTGAACGTTACAATTAACTATCATTTTTGCGTCGGATTCGAAAATGTAGACTCACAGGAGAACGACCAAAAGGTTCCCAAGGCAGCAATAGACCCTTGGAGACAAGTCGGCTGGAGGACGATGTATTGAATCTCGACGCAATATGAGAGTTCCATCGTCATTAGGCGGCCCTGAACGTTACAATTAACTATCATTTTTGCGTCGGATTCGAAAATCTAGACTTACAAGAGAACGACCATAAAGTGCCCGAGGCAGCATTAGACCCTTGGAGAGAAGTCGGCTGGAGGACGATGTATTGGATCGCGACGCAATTTGAGTGTTCCATCGTCATTAGGAGGCCCTGAATGTTACAATTAACTATCATTTTTGCGTCCGATTCGATAATCTAGTCTCACAGCAGACGAACCATTTGGTGCCCGAGGCAGCAATATCCCCTTGGAGACAAATCGGCTGGAGGACGATGTATTGAATCCCGACGCAATTTGAGTCTTCTATCGTCATTAGGAGGCGCTGAACGTTACAATTCACTATCATTTTTGCGTCGGATTCGGAAATCTAGACTCACAGGAGAAGGATCATATTGTGCCCGAGACAGCAATATCCCCTTGGAGAGAAGTCGGATGGAGGCCGATGTATTGAATCTCGACGCAATTTGAGTGTCCCATCGTCATTAGGAGGCCCTAAACGTTACAATTAACTATCATTTTTGCGTCCGATTCGATAATCTAAACCCACAGGGGAACGTGCATACGGTGCTCGAGACAGCAATATCCCCTTGGAGACAAGTCCGCTGGAGGCCGATGTATTGAATCTCGACGCAATTTGAGAGTTCCATCGGCATTAGGAGGCCATGATCGTTACAATTAACTATCATTTTTGCGTCGGATTCGATAATCTAAACTCACAGGAGAACGACCAAAAGGTGCCCGAGGCAGCATTAGACCCTTGGAGACAAGTCGGCTGGAGGACGATGTATTGAATCTCGACGCAATTTGAGAGTTCTATCGTCATCAGGAGGCGCTGAACGTTACTATTCACTATCATTTTTGCGTCGGATTCGAAAAACTAGACCTACAGGAGAAGGATCATATGGTGCCCGAGGCAGCAACAGACCCTTGGAGACAAGTCGGCTGGAGGCCGATGTATTGAATATCGACGCAATTTGAGTGTTCCATCGTCATTAGGAGGCCCTAAACGTTACAATTAACTATCATTTTTGCGTCGGATTCGATAATCTAAACTCACAGGAGAACGACCATAAGGTGCCCGAGGCAGCATTAGACCCTTGGAGACAAGTCGGCTGGAGGACGATGTATTGAATCTCGACGCAATTTGAGTGTCCCATCGTCATTACAAGGCCCTAAACGTTACAATTAACTATCATTTTTGCGTCGGATTCGATAATCTAAACTCAAAGGAGAACGACCATAAGGTGCCCGAGGCAGCAACACCCTTGGAGACAAGTCGGCGGGAGGCCGATGTATTGAATCTCGACGCAATTTGAGTGTTCCATCGTCATTACATGGCCCTGAACGTTACAATTAACTATCATTTTTGCGTCGGATTCGAAAATGTAGACTTACAGGAGAACG
This sequence comes from Schistocerca americana, assembly GCF_021461395.2. Taxonomy (NCBI): domain Eukaryota; kingdom Metazoa; phylum Arthropoda; class Insecta; order Orthoptera; family Acrididae; genus Schistocerca; species Schistocerca americana. The sequence goes on from NW_025726070.1 coordinate 141,534, forward strand.
ACCATAAGGTGCCCTAGGCAGCAATAGACCCTTGGAGACAAGTCGGCTGGTGGCCGATGTATTGAATCTCGACGATATTTGAGTGTTCCATGGGCATTAGGAGGCCCTGAACGTTACAATTAACTATCATTTTTGCGTCGGATTCGAAAATCTAGACTCACAGGAGAACGACCAAAAGGTTCCCGAGGCAGCAATAGACCCTTGGAGACAAGTCGGATGGAGGACGATGTATTGAATCTCGACGCAATATGAGAGTTCCATCGTCATTAGGCGGCCCTGAACGTTACAATTAACTATCATTTTTGCGTCGGATTCGAAAATCTAGACTTACAAGAGAACGACCATAAAGTGCCCGAGGCAGCATTAGACCCTTGGAGAGAAGTCGGCTGGAGGACGATGTATTGGATCGCGACGCAATTTGAGTGTTCCATCGTCATTAGGAGGCCCTGAATGTTACAATTAACTATCAGTTTTTCGTCGGAATCGAAAATCTAGACTCACAGCAGACGAACCATTTGGTGCCCGAGGCAGCAATATCCCCTTGGAGACAAATCGGCTGGAGGACGATGTATTGAATCCCGACGCAATTTGAGTCTTCTATCGTCATTAGGAGGCGCTGAACGTTACAATTCACTATCATTTTTGCGTCGGATTCGAAAATGTAGACTCACACGAGAAGGATCATATTGTGCCCGAGACAGCAATATTCCCTTGGAGACAAGTCGGATGGAGGACGATGTATTGAATTTCGACGCAATTTGAGTGTCCCATCGTCATTACAAGGCCCTAAACGTTACAATTAACTATCATTTTTGCGTCGGATTCGATAATCTAAACTCACAGGAGAACGACCATAAGGTGCCCGAGGCAGCATTAAACCCTTGGAGACAAGTCGGCTGGAGGACGATGTATTGAATCTCGACGCAATTTGAGAGTTCTATCGTCATCAGGAGGCGCTGAACGTTACTATTCACTATCATTTTTGCGTCGGATTCGAAAATCTAGACCTACAGGAGAAGGATCATATGGTGCCCGAGGCAGCAACAGACCCTTGGAGACAAGTCGGCTGGAGGCCGATGTATTGAATATCGACGCAATTTGAGTGTTCCATCGTCATTAGGAGGCCCTAAACGTTACAATTAACTATCATTTTTGCGTCGGATTCGATAATCTAAACTCACAGGAGAACGACCATAAGGTGCCCGAGGCAGCATTAGACCCTTGGAGACAAGTCGGCTGGAGGACGATGTATTGAATCTCGACGCAATTTGAGTGTCCCATCGTCATTACAAGGCCCTAAACGTTACAAATAACTATCATTTTTGCGTCGGATTCGATAATCTAAACTCAAAGGAGAACGACCATAAGGTGCCCGAGGCAGCAACACCCTTGGAGACAAGTCGGCGGGAGGCCGATGTATTGAATCTCGACGCAATTTGAGTGTTCCATCGTCATTACATGGCCCTGAACGTTACAATTAACTATCATTTTTGCGTCGGATTCGAAAATCTAGACTTACAGGAGAACGACCATAAGGTGCCCGAGGCAGCAATAGACCCTTGGAGACAAGTCGGCTGGTGGCCGATGTATTGAATCTCGACGCAATTTGAGTGTTCCATGGGCATTAGGAGGCCCTGAACGTTACAATTAACTATCATTTTTGCGTCGGATTCGAAAATCTAGGCTCACAGGAGAACGACCATACGGTGCCCGAGGCAGCAATAGACCCTTGGAGACAAGTCGGCTGGAGGACGATGTATTGGATCGCGACGCAATTTGAGTCTTCTATCGTCATTAGGAGGCGCTGAACGTTACAATTCACTATCATTTTTGCGTCGGATTCGAAAATCTAGACTCACAGGAGAAGGACCATGTGGTGCCCGAGGCAGCGATAACCCCTTGGAGACAAGTCGGCTGGAGGCCGATGTATTGAATGTCGACGCAATTTGAGTGTTCCATCGTCATTACAAGGCCCTGAACGTTACAATTAACTATCATTTTTGCGTCGGATTCGAAAATGTAGACTCACAGGAGAACGACCAAAAGGTTCCCGAGGCAGCAATAGACCCTTGGAGACAAGTCGGCTGGAGGACGATGTATTGAATCTCGACGCAATATGAGAGTTCCATCGTCATTAGGCGGCCCTGAACGTTACAATTGACTATCATTTTTGCGTCGGATTCGAAAATCTAGACTTACAAGAGAACGACCATAAAGTGCCCGAGGCAGCATTAGACCCTTGGAGAGAAGACGGCTGGAGGACGATGTATTGGATCGCGACGCAATTTGAGTGTTCCATCGTCATTAGGAGGCCCTGAATGTTACAATTAACTATCAGTTTTTCGTCGGAATCGAAAATCTAGACTCACAGCAGACGAACCATTTGGTGCCCGAGGCAGCAATATCCCCTTGGAGACAAATCGGCTGGAGGACGATGTATTGAATCCCGACGCAATTTGAGCCTTCTATCGTCATTAGGAGGCGCTGAACGTTACAATTCACTATCATTTTTGCGTCGGATTCGAAAATCTAGACTCACAGGAGAAGGACCATGTGGTGCCCGAGGCAGCGATAACCCCTTGGAGACAAGTCGGCTGGAGGCCGATGTATTGAATGTCGACGCAATTTGAGTGTTCCATCGTCATTACAAGGCCCTGAACGTTACAATTAACTATCATTTTTGCGTCGGATTCGAAAATGTAGACTCACAGGAGAACGACCAAAAGGTTCCCGAGGCAGCAATAGACCCTTGGAGACAAGTCGGCTGGAGGACGATGTATTGAATCTCGACGCAATATGAGAGTTCCATCGTCATTAGGCGGCCCTGAACGTTACAATTGACTATCATTTTTGCGTCGGATTCGAAAATCTAGACTTACAAGAGAACGACCATAAAGTGCCCGAGGCAGCATTAGACCCTTGGAGAGAAGTCGGCTGGAGGACGATGTATTGGATCGCGACGCAATTTGAGTGTTCCATCGTCATTAGGAGGCCCTGAATGTTACAATTAACTATCAGTTTTTCGTCGGAATCGAAAATCTAGACTCACAGCAGACGAACCATTTGGTGCCCGAGGCAGCAATATCCCCTTGGAGACAAATCGGCTGGAGGACGATGTATTGAATCCCGACGCAATTTGAGCCTTCTATCGTCATTAGGAGGCGCTGAACGTTACAATTCACTATCATTTTTGCGTCGGATTCGAAAATGTAGACTCACAGCAGAAGGATCATATTGTGCCCGAGACAGCAATATTCCCTTGGAGACAAGTCGGATGGAGGACGAAGTATTGAATCTCGACGCAATTTGAGTGTCCCATCGTCATTACAAGGCCTAAACGTTACAATTAACTATCATTTTTGCGTCGGATTCGATAATCTAAACTCACAGGAGAACGACCATAAGGTGCCCGAGGCAGCATTAGACCCTTGGAGACAAGTCGGCTGGAGGACGATGTATTGAATCTCGACGCAATTTGAGAGTTCTATCGTCATCAGGAGGCGCTGAACGTTACTATTCACTATCATTTTTGCGTCGGATTCGAAAATCTAGACCTACAGGAGAAGGATCATATGGTGCCCGAGGCAGCAACAGACCCTTGAAGACAAGTCGGCTGGAGGCCGATGTATTGAATATCGACGCAATTTGAGTGTTCCATCGTCATTAGGAGGCCCTAAACGTTACAATTAACTATCATTTTTGCGTCGGATTCGATAATCTAAACTCACAGGAGAACGACCATAAGGTGCCCGAGGCAGCATTAGACCCTTGGAGACAAGTCGGCTGGAGGACGATGTATTGAATCTCGACGCAATTTGAGTGTCCCATCGTCATTACAAGGCCCTAAACGTTACAATTAACTATCATTTTTGCGTCGGATTCGATAATCTAAACTCAAAGGAGAACGACCATAAGGTGCCCGAGGCAGCATTAGAACCTTGGAGACAAGTCGGCTGGAGGACGATGTATTGAATCTCGACGCAATTTAGTGTCCCATCGTCATTACAAGGCGCTAAACGTTACAATTAACTATCATTTTTGCGTCGGATTCGATAATCTAAACTCAAAGGAGAACGACCATAAGGTACCCGAGGCAGCAACACCCTTGGAGACAATTCGGCGGGAGGCCGATGTATTGAGTCTCGACGCAATTTGAGTGTTCCATCGTCATTACATGCCCCTGAACGTTACAATTAACTATCATTTTTGCGTCGGATTCGAAAATCAAGACTTACAGGAGAACGACCATAAGGTGCCCGAGGCAGCAATAGACCCTTGGAGACTAGTCGGCTGGTGGCCGATGTATTGAATCTCGACGCAATTTGAGTGTTCCATGGGCATTAGGAGGCCCTGAACATTACAATTAACTATCATTTTTGCGTCGGATTCGAAAATGTAGACTCACAGGAGAACGACCAAAAGGTTCCCGAGGCAGCAATAGACCCTTGGAGACAAGTCGGCTGGAGGACGATGTATTGAATCTCGACGCAAAATGAGAGTTCCATCGTCAATAGGCGGCCCTGAACGTTACAATTAACTATCATTTTTGCGTCGGATTCGAAAATCTAGACTTACAAGAGAACGACCATAAAGTGCCCGATCCAGCAATCGACCCTTGGAGAGTAGTCGGCTGGAGGACGATGTATTGGATCGCGACGCAATTTGAGTGTTCCATCGTCATTAGGAGGCCCTGAATGTTACAATTAACTATCAGTTTTTCGTCGGATTCGAAAATCTAAACTCACAGGAGAACGACCATAAGGTGCCCGAGGCAACAATAGACCGTTGGAGACAAGTCGGCTGGAGGACGATGTATTGAATCTCGACGCAATTTGAGTGTTCCATCGGCATTAGAATGCCCTGAACGTTACAATTAACTATCATTTTTGCGTCGGATTCGAAAATCTAGACTCACAGGAGAACGACCATAAGGTGCCCGAGGCAGCAATAGACCCTTGGAGACAAGTCGGCTGCAGGCCGATGTATTGAATCTCGACGCAATTTGAGTGTTCCATCGGCATTAGAAATCCCTGAACGTTACAATTAACTATCATTTTTGCGTCGGATTCGAAAATCTAGACTCGCAGGAGAACGACCATAAGGTGCCCGAGGCAGCAATAGACCCCTGGTGACAAGTCGGCTGGAGGCCGATGTATTGAATCTCGACGCAATTTGAGTGTTCCATCGGCATTAGAATGCCCTGAACGTTACAATTAACTATCATTTTTGCGTCGGATTCGAAAATCTAGACTCACAGGAGAACGACCATAAGGTGCCCGAGGCAGCAATAGACCCTTGGAGACAAGTCGGCTGCAGGCCGATGTATTGAATCTCGACGCAATTTGAGTGTTCCATCGTCATTAGAAGGCCCTGAACGTTACAATTAACTATCATTTTGGCGTCGGATTCGTAAATCTAGACTTACAAGAGAACGACCATAAAGTGCCCGAGGCAGGATTAGACCCTTGGAGACAAGTCGGCTGGAGGACGATGTATAGGATCGCGACGCAATTTGAGTGTTCCATCGTCATTAGGAGGCCCTGAATGTTACAATTATCTATCAGTTTTTCGTCGGATTCGAAAATCTAAACTCACAGCAGACGAACCATTTGGTGCCCGAGGCAGCAATATCCCCTTGGAGACAAATCGGCTGGAGAACGATGTATTGAATCCCGACGCAATTTGAGTCTTCTATCGTCATTAGGAGGCGCTGAACGTTACAATTCACTATCATTTTTGAGTCGGATTCGATAATCTAAACTCACATGGGAATGACCATACGGTGCCCGAGGCAGCTATTGACCCTTGGAGACAAGTCGGTTGGAGGACGATGTATTGGATCGCGACGCAAAATGAGTGTTCCATCGTCATTAATAGGCCCTGAATGTTACAATTAACTATCACTTTTTCATCGGATTCGAAAATCTAAACTCACAGGAGAACGACCATAAGGTACCCGAGGCAGCAATAGACCGTTGGAGACAAGTCGGCTGGAGGCCGATGTATTGAATCTCGACGCAATTTGAGTGTTCCATCGTCATTACAAGGCCCTGAACCTTACAATTAACTATCAGTTTCGCGTCGGATTCGATAATCTACTCACAGGATTAGTTCATACGGTGCCCGAGACAGCTATATACCCCTTGGAGACAAATCGGCTGGAGGACGATGTATTGAATCTCGACGCAATTTGAATCTACTATCGTCATTAGGAGGCGCTGAACGTTACAATTCACTATCATTTTTGCGTCGGATTCGAAAATCTACACTCACAGGAGAACGACCATAAGGTGCCCGAGGCAGCAATAGACCCTTGGAGACAAGTCGGCTGGAGGACGATGTATTGGATCGCGACGCAATTTGAGTCTTCTATCGTCATTAGGAGGCGCTGAACGTTACAATTCACTATCATATTTGCATCGGATTCGAAAATCTAGACTCACAGGAGAAGGACCATGTGGTCATTAGGTCATTAGGAGGCGCTGAATCTCGACGCAATTTGAGTGTTCCATCGGCGTTAGGAGGCCCTGAACGTTACAATTAACTATCATTTTTGCGTCGGATTCGATAATCTAAACTCACAGGAGAACGACCATAAGGTGCCCGAGGCAGCAATAGACCCTTGGAGACAAATCGGCTGGAGGCCGATGTATTGAATCTCGACGCAATTTGAGTGTTCCATCGTCATTAGAAGGCCCTGAACGTTACAATTAACTATCATTTTTGCGTCGGATTCGAAAATCTAGACTCACAGGAGAACGACCATAAGGTGCCCGAGGCAGCAATAAACCGTTGGAGACAAGTCAACTGGAGGCCGATGTATTGAATCTCGACGCAATTTGAGTGTTCCATCGTCATTACAAGGCCCTGAACCTTACAATTAACTATCAGTTTCGCGTCGGATTCGAAACTCTACTCACAGGAGAAGATCACACGGTGCTCGAGACAGCAATATACCCCTTGGAGACAAATGAGGACGTTGTATTGAATCTCGACGCAATTTGAGTGTTCCATCGGCATTAGGAGGCGCTGAACGTTACAATTCACTATCATTTTTGGGTCGGATTCGAAAATCTAGACTCACAGGAGAAGGATCATATTGTGCCCGAGACAGCAGTATCCCCTTGGAGACAAGTCGGCTGGAGGACGATGTATTGAATCTCGACGCAATTTGAGTGTTCCATCGTCGTTACAAGGCCCTGAACTTTACAATTAACTATCATTTTTGCGTCGGATTCGAAAATCTAGACTCACAGGAGAACGACCATAAGGTGCCCGAGGCAGCAATAGACCCTTGGAGACAAGTCGGCTGGAGGACGATGTATTGGATCGCGACGCAATTTGAGTATTCTATCGTCATTAGGAGGCGCTGAACGTTACAATTCACTATCATTTTTGCGTCGGATTCGAAAATCTAGACTCACAGGAGAAGGACCATGTGGTCATTAGGTCATTAGGAGGCGCTGAACGTTACAATTCACTATCATTTTTGCGTCGGGTTCGAAAATATAGACTCACAGGAGAAGGACGATGTGATGCCCGAGGCAGCGATATCCCCTTGGAGACAAGTCGGCTGGAGGCCGATGTATTGAATCTCGACGCAATTTGAGTGTTCCATCGTCATTACAAGGCCCTGAACGTTACAATTGAGTATAATTTTTGCGTCGGATTCGAAAATCTAGACTCACAGGAGAACGACCATAAGGTGCCCGAGGCAGCAATAGACCCTTGGAGACAAGTCGGCTGGAGGCCGATGTATTGAATCTGGACGCAATTTGAGTTTTCCATCTTCATTAGGAGGCCCTGAACGTTACAATTAACTATCATTTTTGCGTCGGGTTCGAAAATCTAGACTCACAGGAGAACGACCATAAGGTGCCCGAGGCAGCAATAGACCCTTGGAGACAAGTCGGCTGGAGGACGATGTATTGAATCTCGACGCAATTTGAGTTTTCCATCTTCATTAGGAGGCCCTGAACGTTACAATTAACTATCATTTTTTCGTCGGGTTCGAAAATCTAGACTCACAGAGGAACGACCATAAGGTGCCCGAGGCAGCAATAGACCCTTGGAGACAAGTCGGCTGGAGGACGATGTATTGAATCTCGACGCAATTTGAGTGTCCCATCGTCATTAGGCGGCCTGAACGTTACAATTAACTATCATTTTTGCGTCGGATTCGAAAATCTAGACTTACCTAGAGAACGACCATAAAGTGCCCGAGGCAGCATTTGATCCTTGGAGACAGGTCGGCTGGAGGACGATGTATTGGATCGCGACGCATTTTGAGTGTTCCATCGTCATTAGAAGGCATTCAATGTTACAATTAACTATCAGTTTTTCGTCGGATTCGAAAATCTAGCCTGGAGACAAGTCCGCTGGAGGCCGATGTATTGTATCTCGACGCAATTTGAGTGTTCCATCGTCATTAGAAGGCCCTGAACGTTACAATTAACTATCATTTTTGCGTCGGATTCGAAAATCTAGACTCACAGGAGAACGACCATAAGGTGCCCGAGGCAGCAATAAACCGTTGGAGACAAGTCGGCTGGAGGCCGATGTATTGAATCTCGACGCAATTTGAGTGTTCCATCGTCATTACAAGGCCCTGAACCTTACAATTAACTATCAGTTTCGCGTCGGATTCGAAACTCTACTCACAGGAGAAGATCACACGGTGCTCGAGACAGCAATATACCCCTTGGAGACAATCGGCTGGAGGACGATGTATTGAATCTCGACGCAATTTGAGTGTTCCATCGGTATTAGGAGGCGCTAAACGTTACAATTCACTATCATTTTTGGGTCGGATTCGAAAATCTAGACTCACAGGAGAAAGATCATATTGTGCCCGAGGCAGCGATATCCCCTTGGAGACAAGTCGGCTGGAGGCCGATGTATTGAATCTCGACGCAATTTCAGTGTTCCATCGTCATTAGGAGGCCCTAAACGTTACAATTAACTATCATTTATGCGTCGGATTCGAAAATCTACTCACAGGAGAAGTTCATACGGTGCTCGAAACAGCAATATCCCCTTGGAGACAAGTCGGCTAAAGGACGATGTATTGAATCTCGACGCAATTTGAGTGTCCTATCGTCATTAGAAGGCCCTGAACGTTACAATTAACTATCATTTATGCGTCGGATTCGAAAATCTACTCACAGGAGAAGTTCATACGGTGCTCGAGACAGCAATATCCCCTTGGAGACAAGTCCGCTGGAGGCCGATGTATTGTATCTCGACGCAATTGAGAGTTCCATCGGCATTAGGAGGCCATGATCGTTACAATTAACTATCATTTTTGCGTCGGATTCGAAAATCTAGACTTACAAGAGAACGACCATAAGGTGCCCGAGGCAGCATTAGACCCTTGGAGACAGTCGGCTGGAGGACGATGTATTGAATCTCGACGCAATTTGAGAGTTCTATCGTCATCAGGAGGCGCTGAACGTTACTATTCACTATCATTTTTGCGTCGGATTCAAAAATCTAGACCTACAGGAGAAGGATCATATGGTGCCCGAGGGCAGCAACAGACCCTTGGAGACAAGTCGGCTGGAGGCCGATGTATTGAATATCGACGCAATTTGAGTGTTCCATCGTCAATCGTCATTAGGAGGCCCTAAACGTTACAATTAACTATCATTTTTGCGTCGGATTAGATAATCTAAACTCACAGGAGAACGACCATAAGGTGCCCGAGGCAGCAATAGACCCATGGAAACAAGTCGGCTGGAGGCCGATGTATTGAATCTCGACGCAATTTGAGTGTTCCATCGTCATTACAGGGCCCTGAACGTTACAATTAACTATCATTTTTGCGTCGGATTCGAAAATCTAGACTCACAGGAGAACGACCATAAGGTGCCCGAGGCAGCAATATACCCTTGGAGACAAGTCGGCTGGAGGCCGATGTATTGAATCTATACGCAATTTGAGTGTTCCATCGGCATTAGGAGGCCCTGAACGTTACAATTAACTATCATTTTTGCGTCGGATTCGATAATCTAAACTCACAGGAGAACGACCATAAGCTGCCCGAGGCAGCAACAGACCCTTGGAAACAAGTCGGCTGGAGTACGATATATTGGATCGCGACGCAATTTGAGTCTTCTATCGATATTAGGAGGCGCTGAACGTTACAATTCACTATCATTTTTGCGTCGGATTCGAAAATCTAGACTTACAAGAGAACGACCATAAAGTGCCCGAGGCAGCATTTGATCCTTGGAGACAAGTCGGCTGGAGGACGATGTATTGGATCGCGACGCATTTTGAGTGTTCCATCGTCATTAGGAGGCATTCAATGTTACAATTAACTATCAGTTTTTCGTCGGATTCGAAAATCTAGACTCACAGGAGACGAACCATTTGGTTCCCGAGGCAGCAATATCCCTTTGGAGACAAATCGGCTGGAGGACGATGTATTGAATCCCGACGCAATTTGAGTCTTCTATCGTCATTAGGAGGCGCTGAACGTTACAATTCACTATCATTTTTGCGTCGGATTCGAAAATCTAGACTCACAGGAGAAGGATCATATTGTGCCAGAGACAGCAATATCCCCTTGGAGACAAGTCGGCTGGAGGACGATGTATTGAATCTCGACGCAATTTGAGTGTCCTATCGTCATTAGGAGGCCCTAAACGTTACAATTAACTATCATTTTTGCGTCGGATTCGATAATCTAAACTCACAGGGGAACGACCATACGGTGCCCGAGGCAGCTATTGACCCTTGGAGACAACTCGGTTGGAGGACGATGTATTGGATCGCGACGCAAAATGAGTGTTCCATCGTCATTAGGAGGCCCTGAATGTTACAATTAACTATCAGTTTTTCGTCGGATTCGAAAATCTAAACTCACAGGAGAACGACCATAAGGTGCCCGAGGCAGCAACAGAAGCTTGGAGACAAATCGGCTGGAGGCCGATGTATTGAATAACGACGCAATTTGAGTGTTCCATCGTCATTAGGAGGCCCTAAACGTTACAATTAACTATCATTTTTGGGTCGGATTCGATAATCTAAACTCACAGGAGAACGACCATAAGGTGCCCGAGGCAGCAATAGACCCTTGGAGACAAGTCGGCTGGAGGACGATGTATTGAATCTCGACGCAATTTGAGTGTTCCATCGGCATTAGGAGGCCCTGAACGTTGCAATTAACTATCATTTTTGCGTCGGATTCGATAATCTAAACTCACAGGAGAACGACCATAAGGTGGCCGAGGCAGCAATAGACCCATGGAAACAAGTCGGCTGGAGGCCGATGTATTGAATCTCGACGCAATTTGAGTGTTCCATCGTCATTACAGGGCCCTGAACGTTACAATTAACTATCATTTTTGCGTCGGATTCGAAAATCTAGACTCACAGGAGAACGATCATAAGGTACCCGAGGCAGCAATATACCCTTGAAGACAAGTCGGCTGGAGGCCGATGTATTGAATCTCGACGCAATTTGAGTGTTCCATCGGCATTAGGAGGCCCTGAACGTTACAATTAACTATCATTTTTGCGTCGGATTCGAAAATCTAGACTCACAGGAGAACGACCATAAGGTGCCCGAGGCAGCAATAGACCCTTGGAGACTAGTCGGCTGGAGGACGATATATTGGATCGCGAAGCAATTTGAGTCTTCTATCGTCATTAGGAGGCGCTGAACGTTACAATTCACTATCATTTTTGCGTCGGATTCGAAAATCTAGACTCACAGGAGAAGGACCAAGTGGTGCCCGAGGCAGCGATATCCCCTTGGAGACAAGTCGGCTGGAGGCCGATGTATTGAATCTCGACGCAATTTGAGTGTTCCATCGTCATTACAAGGCCCTGAACGTTACAATTAACTATCATTTTTGCGTCGGATTCGAAAATCTAGACTCACAGGAGAACGACCATAAGGTGCCCGAGGCAGCAATAGACCCTTGGAGACAAGTCGGCTGGAGGACGATATATTGGATTGCGACGCAATTTGAGTCTTCTATCGTCATTAGAAGGCCCTGAACGTTACAATTAACTATCATTTATGCGTCGGATTCGAAAATCTACTCACAGGAGAAGTTCATACGGTGCTCGAGACTGCAATATCCCCTTGGAGACAAGTCCGCTGGAGGCCGATGTATTGAATCTCGACGCAATTTGAGAGTTCCATCGGCATTAGGAGGCCATGATCGTTACAATTAACTATCATTTTTGCGTCGGATTCGAAAATCTAGACTTACAAGAGAACGACCATAAGGTGCTCGAGGCAGCATTAGACCCTTGGAGACAAGTCGGCTGGAGGACGATGTATTGAATCTCGACGCAATTTGAGAGTTCTATCGTCATCAGGAGGCCCTAAACGTTACAATTAACTATCATTTTTGCGTCGGATTAGATAATCTAAACTCACAGGAGAACGACCATAAGGTGCCCGAGGCAGCAATAGACCCATGGAAACAAGTCGGCTGGAGGCCGATGTATTGAATCTCGACGCAATTTGAGTGTTCCATCGTCATTACAGGGCCCTGAACGTTACAATTAACTATCATTTTTGCGTCGGATTCGAAAATCTAGACTCACAGGAGAACGACCATAAGGAGCCCGAGGCAGCAATATACCCTTGGAGACAAGTCGGCTGGAGGCCGATGTATTGAATCTCGACGCAATTTGAGGGGATCCATCGGCATTAGGAGGCCCTGAACGTTACAATTAACTATCATTTTTGCGTCGGATTCGATAATCTAAACTCACAGGAGAACGACCATAAGCTGCCCGAGGCAGCAACAGACCCTTGGAGACAAGTCGGCTGGAGGACGATGTATTGAATCTCGACGCAATTTGAGTGTTCCATCGCCATTACAAGGCCCTGAATGTTACAATTAACTATCATTTTTGCGTCGGATTCGAAAATCTAGACTCACAGGAGAACGACCATAAGGTGCCCGAGGCAGCAATAGACCCCTGCAGACAAGTCGGCTGGAGGACGATATATTGGATCGCGAAGCAATTTGAGTCTTCTATCGTCATTAGGAGGCGCTGAACGTTACAATTCACTATCATTTTTGCGTCCGATTCGAAAATCTAGACTCACAGGAGAAGGACCAACTGGTGCCCGAGGCAGCGATATCCTCTTGGAGACAAGTCGGCTGGAGGCCGATGTATTGAATCTCGACGCAATTTGAGTGTTCCATCGTTATTACAAGGCCCTGAACGTTACAATTAACTATCATTTTTGCGTCGGATTCGAAAATCTAGAATCACAGGAGAACGACCATAAGGTGCCCGAGGCAGCAATAGACCCTTGGAGACAAGTCGGCTGGAGGACGATATATTGGATCGCGACGCAATTTGAGTCTTCTATCGTCATTAGGAGGCGCTGAACGTTACAATTCACTATCATTTTTGTGTCGGATTCGGAAATCTAGACTCACAGGAGAAGGATCATATTGTGCCCGAGACAGCAATATCCCCTTGGAGACAAGTCGGCTAAAGGACGATGTATTGAATCTCGACGCAATTTGAGTGTCCTATCGTCATTAGAAGGCCCTGAACGTTACAATTAACTATCATTTATGCGTCGGATTCGAAAATCTACTCACAGGAGAAGTTCATACGGTGCTCGAGACAGCAATATCCCCTTGGAGACAAGTCCGCTGGAGGCCGATGTATTGAATCTCGACGCAATTTGAGAGTTCCATCGGCATTAGGAGGCCATGATCGTTACAATTAACTATCATTTTTGCGTCGGATTCGAAAATCTAGACTTACAAGAGAACGACCATAAGGTGCCCGAGGCAGCATTAGACTCTTGGAGACAAGTCGGCTGGAGGACGATGTATTGAATCTCGACGCAATTTGAGAGTTCTATCGTCATCAGGAGGCCCTAAACGTTACAATTAACTATCATTTTTGCGTCGGATTAGATAATCTAAACTCACAGGAGAACGACCATAAGGTGCCCGAGGCAGCAATAGACCCATGGAAACAAGTCGCCTGGAGGCCGATGTATTGAATCTCGACGCAATTTGAGTGTTCCATCGTCATTACAGGGCCCTGAACGTTACAATTAACTATCATTTTTGCGTCGGATTCGAAAATCTAGACTCACAGGAGAACGACCATAAGGGGCCCGAGGCAGCAATATACCCTTGGAGACAAGTCGGCTGGAGGCCGATGTATTGAATCTCGACGCAATTTGAGTGTTCCATCGGCATTAGGAGGCCCTGAACGTTACAATTAACTATCATTTTTGCGTCGGATTCGATAATCTAAACTCACAGGAGAACGACCATAAGCTGCCCGAGGCAGCAACAGACCCTTGGAGACAAGTCGGCTGGAGGACGATGTATTGAATCTCGACGCAATTTGAGTGTTCCATCGCCATTACAAGGCCCTGAATGTTACAATTAACTATCATATTTGCGTCGGATTCGAAAATCTAGACTCATAGGAGAACGACCATAAGGTGCCCGAGGCAGCAATAGACCCTTGGAGACAAGTCGGCTGGAGTACGATATATTGGATCGCGACGCAATTTGAGTCTTCTATCGTCATTAGGAGGCGCTGAACGTTACAATTCACTATCATTTTTGCGTCGGATTCGAAAATCTAGACTCACAGGAGAAGGACCATGTGGTGTCCGAGGCAGCGATATCCCCTTGGAGACAAGTCGGCTGGAGGCCGATGTATTGAATCTCGACGCAATTTGAGTGTTCCATCGTCATTACAAGGCCCTGAACGTTACAATTAACTATCATTTTTGCGTCGGATTCGAAAATGTAGAATCACAGGACAACGACCATAAGGTGCCCGAGGCAGCATTAGACCCTAGGAGACAAGTCTGCTGGAGGCCGATGTATTGAATCTCGACACAATTTGAGTGTTCCATCGGCATTAGGAGGCCCTGAACGTTATAATTAACTATCATTTTTGCGTCGGATTCGGAAATCTAGACTCACAGGAGAAGGATCATATTGTGCCCGAGACAGCAATATCCCCTTGGAGACAAGTCGGCTGGAGGACGATGTATTGAATCTCGACAAAATTTGAGTGTCCTATCGTCATTAGAAGGCCCTGAACGTTACAATTAACTATCATTTAAGCGTCGGATTCGAAAATCTACTCACAGGAGAAGCTCATACGGTGCTCGAGACAGCAATATCCCCTTGGAGGCATGTCCGCTGGAGGGCGATGTATTGAATCTCGACGCAATTTGAGAGTTCCATCGGCATTAGGAGGCCATGAATGTTACAATTAACTATCATTTTTGCGTCGGATTCGAAAATCTAGACTCACAGGAGAACGACCATAAGGTGCCCGAGGCAGCAATAGACCCTTGGAGACAAGTCGGCTGGAGGACGATGTATTGAATCTCGACGCAATTTGAGAGTTCCATCGTCATTAGGCGGCCCTGAACGTTACAATTAACTATCATTTTTGCATCGGATTCGAAAATCTAGAATTACAAGAGAACGACCATAAAGTGCCCGAGGCAGCATTAGATCCTTGGAGACAAGTCGGCTGGAGGACGATGTATTGTATCTCGAGGCAATTTGAGTGTTCCATCGTCATTAGAAGGCCCTGAACGTTACAATTAACTATCATTTTTGCGTCGG